>NW_008706144.1:2893-4002 GCF_000186865.1 Aureococcus anophagefferens
TCCGACGGCGAGCTCGCGGACGGCGCCGATGACCCATGACTCTGCGATGCCCGCCAGGCCGCAGCTACCGACGAGTGCGGGCCCGCGGAGGCCGATCCCGCTGGGGTGGTCCAAATTACAACCTCCTCGAAACCCATGGTTTCGTAGTAGGACCACAGGACGACTTCCCGGGCGCACCCGCCCGCGAGCTTCGGTGTCCTCCCAGATGCGAGGGGTCCCTCGGGGATGGTGGCTCGGCGGCTCCTGTGGTTTTGTTCTTCAGCTCCGCTATGTTGATCCTAAAGTTGATGTTTTCTTGGTCCAAATTGCACGAAGCGCGGATACGATTTCTGGCACGATGTTCCACTTATAAAATGACGATGCTCTCGACGACCGGCGAGCATGTCGTCTACGTCATCATGTTCTGGCTCGTCCAGCTCGAGGTGTCGCTCTGCGAGGACATGTTCGGCTCCCTCGACGGCAAGACGTCCCTGGCCTACCCCGCGATCTGGCCGCGGCCGCCGACGGAGGCGCTCCGGAGGCTGCTGCCCAACGTCGCCCACGAGTGGTGCCGGAAGACGGGCGTGCGCTGGCTCGTCGCCCGCGCGGGCCTCGCCGCGGGCGTCGTCGCGGCGGCCGCGCCGCCGCTCCGGCCCGCGGCGACGCCCGCGTTCCTGGTAATATACGCCGTCGAGTGCTACTGCTTCTTCGTCAAGTTCGGCGCCCACATGCACTTCGCGCCCCTGCTCCTCGCCTGGGGCACGCACGTCGTCGACCGGCGCGCGAGGTACCGGGGTTTGTTTTTGTTGTGCGTCGCGGCGCAGACCTACGCGTCGTCCGGGTTCTGGCGCGGCCTCCAGTTCTACCGCACGGGCGTCCCCGGCGACGTCGTCGAGGGCACCTACGGCGTGTCCCTGAAGCACTTCACGACGAACCTCTTCGGCATGGCGCCGCGGCTGCGGGCCCGGGTCCTCGCGTGCTCGGAGCGATTCCTCGGCGCTTCGTTCCTCGCCGTGACCCTGGCCTTCGAGGGCCTCGTCTGGGTGCTCGTCGTCGGCCTCGAGGTCGCCCTGGTCGCCCTGCCGCCGGGCGGACGCCGCGACGCCGCGGCGGCGTGCCAGGCCTGGGTG
>NW_008706145.1:0-1660 GCF_000186865.1 Aureococcus anophagefferens
AGAGCGACTCGCTCTTGCGCGGCGCGTCCGGCGGCCGGCGCGCCGGGACCCGCTCCGCTACGTCTTCGAGTCCTCGGTGCACGCCAAGCGCATGCAAGCCCGGCCTCCCACCTCGCGGCCCGCCGGCGGCGTGGTCCGCGGCGGGCACCTCGACGACGGCGAAGAGCGACTCGGCGCGGCCGGCGGCCGGCGCGACACGGACCCGCTCCGCTTCGTCTTCGAGTCCTCGGTGCACGCCAAGCGCATGCAAGCCCGGCCTCCCACCTCGCGGCCCGCCGGCGGCGTGGTCCGCGGCGGGCACCTCGACGACGGCGAAGAGCGACTCGGCGCGGCCGGCGGCCGGCGCGACACGGACCCGCTCCGCTTCGTCTTCGAGTCCTCGGTGCACGCCAAGCCCAAGCGCATCCGAGCTCGGCCGCCGACGTCGCGGCCCGCCGGCGGCGTGGTCCGCGGCGGGCACCTCGACGACGCGGAAGAGCGACTCGCTCTTCCGCGGCGCGTCCGGCGGCCGGCTTCCCGGCCGTCGGCGGACGTGCCTGAAAGGTCTTCAACCCCTGATTCGCGCGCCTCGTCCGTCGATCGTCGCCGCGGAACCGCGTCGATTTCCCCGCAGGCACCCGCAATATCGACCATGCACGTCATCATCAAGCCTTTGTGGGTACTCGCAGTGGCATTTGCTTTCGAAGGTGCCCAAGAGGCGCGTCCGGATCTCTGTCGTCGCTTCTTGAAAGTACATGACATCAGAGTCACTCGTCCGTCAAAGCGGGGACCCTCGCTCTTTTTTTGCCCGACCGCCAAGGCTGGCTCGTCAACAATCGATTCAATGATCAACCGGCATTTCTTGGCAAATACGACGGCAAAACACCAAGCGCGACGATCCTTCGCGGTGGACAGACATCTGTCATCAAAATTAAGTGAGAGCGATAAAAAGTTCCTGTGCAGCAAGCCGTTCGTCGCGCTAACCACCGTGCGCAATCCTTGGGATCGACTGATTTCTGCTTTCATCGGAAAAATAATAGTCCATCCTGACGGCCATGGTGGCGCGAGAGGGATGCGGGAACACTATGGCATTAAGCGAGCCTGTGAGGTCCAGTTCCAACAGGCGATCCGATTCGTGGCAGGACAGAAAACCCCAAACATTCATTTCATGCCCGAGAGCGAGCGATGCAAGCCAGAAAGATTGCCTTACGACGTCGTAGCGCGCATCGAACACGGATTCGAGTCTACTCTCTCAGAAGTCAGTGTGCGCCTTGGCTTTGACAAGCCGCCCCTTGCGAAGCACATCTCTACGACCCATGATTGCGCACGATCAAGTTGTTGCAAAAAACATCACTACCTTGAAATGCTCAATGTGTCTTCGGCGGCCGAACGGCGCCGGAAATTTTATACATCAGAACTGAGGGATCTGGTTGCCACGCGCTTTGCGACTGACATCAAGTCGTGGAAGTACACTTTCTAGTGTCGTAGTTCTTCCGGCCGGGTCAAACAGCGCTTCCGTACCAAGGTTCGTCAAGGACCCTGCCCTGAAGAATAATGTGAGGAGCCAAGCTCCGCGCGCAGGGACGACTGGGCCCCTGCAACAGGGACGATCCCGCTCCCTCCGAGGAGTCTCCCCGAGGTCCGGTGCGGCTTTAGCCCCCCCCCCAATGCCCCGCCAGCC
>NW_008706145.1:3186-3980 GCF_000186865.1 Aureococcus anophagefferens
GTTCCGCGGCGGGCACCTCGACGACGGCGAAGAGCGACTCGGCGCGGCCGGCGGCCGGCGCGACACGGACCCGCTCCGCTACGTCTTCGAGTCCTCGGTGCACGCCAAGCGCATGCAAGCCCGGCCTCCCACCTCGCGGCCCGCCGGCGGCGTGGTCCGCGGCGGGCACCTCGACGACGGCGAAGAGCGACTCGGCGCGGCCGGCGGCCGGCGCGACACGGACCCGCTCCGCTACGTCTTCGAGTCCTCGGTGCACGCCAAGCGCATGCAAGCCCGGCCTCCCACCTCGCGACCCGCCGGCGGCGTGGTCCGCGGCGGGCACCTCGACGCCGGCGAAGAGCGACTCGGCGCGTCCGGCGGCCGGCGCGCCGGGACCCGCTCCGCTTCGTCTTCGAGTCCTCGGTGCACGCCAAGCGCATGCAAGCCCGGCCTCCCACCTCGCGGCCCGCCGGCGGCGTGGTCCGCGGCGGGCACCTCGACGACGGCGAAGAGCGACTCGGCGCGGCCGGCGGCGCGTCCGGCGGCCGGCTCCCGGCCGTCGGCGGACGTGCCTGAAAGGTCTTCAACCCCTGATTCGCGCGCCTCGTCCGTCGATCGTCGCCGCGGAACCGCGTCGATTCCCCCGCAGGCACCCGCAATCTCGACCATGCACGTCATCATCAAGCCTTTGTGGGTACTCGCAGTGGCATTTGCTTTCGAAGGTGCCCAAGAGGCGCGTCCGGATCTCTGTCGGCGCTTCTTGGACGTATCTGACTTGAGAGTCTATCGTCCGTCACCACGGGGACCCTCGCTCT
>NW_008706146.1:0-521 GCF_000186865.1 Aureococcus anophagefferens
AGTGTCATGATCAAGAACTGAGCTCGAACAGCATCGCGGCAGGTAAAAATTGAACGAGATGTTGCCTCTGAGTTATCATCGATAAGACAGCTTACAGAGCGCCTTGATTGTATAGACCCGAAGAGTACGTCGTTAGATGACCGTCAGTTGTGACCGTTTCTTAGTGTTTAAAAAACAGCTCATGAGATAATTCGTTTACAGCATCCGTCCTTGGATATTTAGGTTTCTGTGCAATCGAATGTGAACTACGTGCTATATCATCGAAACTCGACACAATCGCTGCCGGTGTAGCCTGCAGGGATGGCGAAAATGGCAGTGGATAAATGGATGTAGGCGGTGTGGATTTGGGCAAACAGGTTTGCTATGGAAAGTGGATACCGCTCACGGTTGTAGAATTATCGTGCCAAGGGTACCCTAGATATTCGGCGATTCACCAAAGACTTGAGCACGCGTTGCGCCCTGCTGTGTCGCATATGTACGAATGACAAACGAGACTGGCGCAACGCGGCTAAACCCGCCCC
>NW_008706146.1:2623-3982 GCF_000186865.1 Aureococcus anophagefferens
TGGTGAGTATGGCGTGGGCATATCTGCATGCAAAAAGCAGGTCGATTCACGCAAAAAAACTTCGGGCTTTGTCAAGTTTTCACGCTGTGCTCGTGACAAGGCGACCTCTACGTCGGCAAAGGACGAGGAGGAAGCTCTCCCAGGACCGGGTACGTATCAATTACCCCCTGGATTGTGCGGTGGAGGGTCATCATATCCTTTTCGGGCTGCCCCTAAAGCATCTCTCTCTGGTCGTGAAAAATTTGGCAGCCCCTTCTGAGTTAGCAAAAACCGAATTACCCGAAAGAGAATGGAATTTGACGTTGGAAGGATTCAAGCGCTCGTCGCAGATGTGGCCGTAGTCCCTGATGCTGGTACCGGTCGGAAACCCCACCGGAATTTGCGTCAATAACCAAGGGGAGGCCCCGGGAGATTGTGACAGTGCAATTCCTTCTCGAGATGTGACTTCGGGAATGCCGCCGTAGCAGAGCAGGTGTAACACGAGCCGCAAGTTGAACATCGGCTAGGGTGCATCTCGGGTAATTGATTTTCCGACGGTAGTCGGGCCCTTTCGACGGACTTTAATTTCGTGGGAAATTCGGTTATCTCGGTTAGTGCTGGGGACGTCGTGCGTGAAATTATGAAGTGCTGGCAGCATCCTATTTCTTTCATTGGCCGGCCCATCGCGAGCATTTATTTCATTGGCCAGCCCGAGGGCTAGCTTCAGCGCGGCGACCAGTATAGCGGCCGATGATGGAATTTCCACCTTAGAGGGCCCCGCGCTCCTCGAATATGCAATGACGTGCAACGATCCCAGAGGCTTTGAGGTCCGC
Organism: Aureococcus anophagefferens; assembly: GCF_000186865.1. Taxonomy (NCBI): domain Eukaryota; class Pelagophyceae; order Pelagomonadales; family Pelagomonadaceae; genus Aureococcus; species Aureococcus anophagefferens. The sequence continues at coordinate 3,436 of NW_008706146.1, forward strand.
AAACAGACTGCAAGTCAGGTGAAACTCCCCGGTTGGGGGAACGTTGGGGGAACCTCTCTGTCACTTGCACGAGAATCTAATAACTCTTGGACTCGGACTGTTAGTTCATCCAAAGACTCTAAATTCATGTACAGAGCAAATTCTGCCACAGCGCTGCTGCACTACTGTCAAGACAAGTTCTGCCATATAGACGTAGCACTCCAAGTTGTTGTGGAGAAGGATCAACCTTCCCCATCTAATCCGCACGTGCTGCTTCCTGAGGACCTCATATATGACGCCGAGAGAATTGCTGAGTTAAGCTCCTCAGATGGACTTGAACACAAACAGGAATTTCTCAAGGCCATTATCAAGGAGTTCAGTGACTTATGCAAGAACGATTGTTTTAGCTTGGAAGTAATACCAGAGGAGCGATCTCCCCTGAGCACTCGTATAGTACTCAAGGTCAAGAGAAAAGGCGATGGTTCCTTTGACAAATTCAAGGCTAGGTGCGTGGTGCGCGGCTTCCTCGCCAAGATAGGACTTGATTTTTACGCCACGTACAGTCCCT
>NW_008706147.1:0-1125 GCF_000186865.1 Aureococcus anophagefferens
TCAGCCGCACTGCGACTTCTGGGCCTCCGGCGGCGAGTGCCCGCGGAACCCGGGCTACATGAACCAGTTCTGCCCCGTGGCCTGCGGCGCGTGCGGCGTGCGGGCCGACCCGCGGAAGCGGTGCCACGACCTCTTCCCCGACTGGTCCGTGGAGGACGACGCGCGCCGCGCGGACCCCCAGGCCTACCTCGACGGCGTCTTCCAGGGCAGGACAAGAGAGCGACATTCCCAACTTCAAAGGCTCCGATCTCGGCCGTTTTCCACTCGTTTCGGCTGATTTTTGGACGAGCGATCATCCCTTGGAACGGTCTCGAAGCGTGGATGCTTTTTCCGGGACGCGCGCGCGCGGAACACTCACGTTGAAGCGACGTTGAATCACTCTTGTCCTGCCCAGGCGTCTTCTCGCGCGCGCGCGACGCGCTCGCGGCCGGGGCCGACGCGGACGGCGACGGTCCTCAGCCGGAGGCGACGGTCCTCAGCCGCGACCCCTGGGTGCTCCAGGTCGACGGCTTCCTGTCGGCGGCGGAGTGCGACGACGCCAAGGCGACGCTCCACGAGCACGAGACGCTCACGGCGCCCGACCGCCGCGCGGACGAGCCGTACCCGCGGCGCACGGCGTCCTACGCGTGGTGCCTCGCGGACTGCCGCCGGGCGCCCGTCTTCGCGCGGCTCGCGGCGCGCGTCGCGGCGCTCGGCGGCTGCGGCTCCGTGAACCACACGGACTCGTTCCACCTCGCGCACCTGCGGCCGCGCGAGCAGCTCGGCCGGCACCACGACTTCCTCGACGACGAGGTCATGAGGCCCGGCGGGCCCCGGCTCCTGGCCTTCAAGTTCTTCCTCGACGACGTCGACGACGGCGGCGCGCTCCGCTTCCCGGAGCTCGGGTTCGACGTCGCGCCCCGCGCGGGCCGCGCGTTGGTCTACGCGCTCGTCCGCGGCGACGACCTCCTCGCGCCGGACCTCCGGACCCAGGTCGAGTACCTGCCCGTCTGGACCGCGGGCCCCGGGGCCGACGCGTCCCAGATCCTCGAGACGTGGACGCACCTCCACGACTACCGCGGCCCCCACCTCCACTCGTGCCTCGGCCCCCACGCGGCCTACGACTCGGAGCTCATCGGCGACCAA
>NW_008706147.1:2518-3978 GCF_000186865.1 Aureococcus anophagefferens
TCCGCCGCCGCGAACGCGAAGCGCGCGGGCCCGCCGCCCCGCCGCGCGACGCGGAGGACGCACGCGGCGGCGTGGGGGCGGCGGACGACGGCCGCGCGCGTCGCCAGGACGAGCTTCCGCGGCCCGGCGCTCTCGTAGAGCCGCGCGGGCCGCGGCGCCGCGGCCGCGGCCGCGCGCTTCGCCCGCCGCTTCGACGCGCCGCCCCGGAGCGCGTCCATGGTCGCCTTGCCGCCGGCCTCGCAGGCCCGGGCGAACTTCCGGTCGGCCCAGGGGTTGCCGCCGAGCCTCGCGGCCTTGAGCTTCGGGCAGCGCGCGAGCAAGTTCTCCGGCGGCGCGGCGAGCGCGTTCCGCGACGCGTCGAGGGACACGAGCTCCGCGGAGCCCGCGAGGCCCGCGAGCGTCGCCAGCGCGTTGCCCGCGAGGTCGAGCTCGCGGACGCCGTGGTCCGCGGCCTCGAGACACGACAGGCGGTTGTCCGCGAAGCTCGCGCGCCGCAGCCGCGGCAGGCACGCCAAATCGACGAGCCGGAGCGCCGCGAGCGCGTTGCCCGAGACGTCGAGGGACTCGAGCGCCTCGAGCGCCGCGAGCGAGGGCGGGAGGACCGCGAGGCCGTTCGCCGACAGGTCCAGCGACCGGAGCGCGCCTAAACCCTCGAGCGCGCGCCGCGGCGCGAGCGCCGGGCCGAGCGCGTTGCCCGCGAGCGACAGGTCCCGGAGCCCCGCGAGCCGCCAGACGTGGTCGCAGCGCTCGAGGCCCGCGCCGGAGACGTCGAGGAGCGTCAGCGACGCCGCGGACCCGAGCGCCGCGTCGACGAAGCGATGCGGCGCGAAGGCCGCGCGCTTGCGGAGGATGAGCGTCTTCGTCGCCGGGCCGACGTCCGCGAGCTCGGGCCACGGCTCGCTCTCCTCGCCGTCGCCGCCGTCGCCGTCCACGTCGAGCGCGGCGTCGAAGGCGTCGAGGGCAGCCGCTCCTTCGAGGGCGTCCGGCGGCGCGGCGTCGAGAGCAGCCGCTCCCTCGAGGGCGTCCGGCGGCGCGGCGTCGAGAGCAGCCATGGGCTGGAATTTAGCCGGTTCTAGCGCTTCTGTGGCGGCTTGCAGCGTATGCTACGTGTCTCGTGTGTCTGAAATCGTTCGAGCACCTGCTAGTAGTCTCTCGTCTCGCGCTTTGCGGCCATGCTTTGCTTTTGCCACTAGAATTCAACCTGTCGATTGCCGCTATGGTGATGTTACAGTGCCGCGCTCGATTTGTTGTCTCACAGTTGCGGCCATTCAAAGTCACCAACGATGCAGCACCTGCCCACCTGGACGTCGCAGCCGCCCGCCGTCGACGTGAGCTTCGAGTCGGCGACGTGGCTCGACGGCCCCGTCTTCACGGGGAGCCCCTGCAAGGACCACGCGGCGAGCGACGCGAGCAGCGAGGACGCCGAGGTCGTCGCGGCGCACGCCGCGGGCGGCGTCGCG
>NW_008706148.1:0-1354 GCF_000186865.1 Aureococcus anophagefferens
TGCAGAAGATAGTGGCGATCTCAATACTGGAGCGAATAGCCTGCCAGTGATATTTACAGCTTTGGCTGTCGCGTCGTCTTCGCAGTTTTTATTCGCTGGGACATCTTCCGGAGCAATCCGCGCATTCGACTGGCCCACGATCGCGGCTGAAGATGGATCTTTGCGCGACTATTATGAATTTCCAGCTCACGCTGGTAACATAATCGCACTTCGCATCGCGGCTGAGGACTCTCTCTTGCTTTCAGCAGGAGATGATGGTGTTGTCTTTGTGTTCATGGTGCATTCCAACATGGAAAAACAGAGCATGCCGAACAAGACTTTCGATGTAGCGGTGCTCTCTGGGAAGTTGGAGTCTGCACTCATTGCACCAAATCTCGCCCATGGCGCTGATATTGTTCAGGTGAGCTTGGAAGAGTTAGAAGAAAACGCTAATGCAGTTGCAGAAATGACAAAGCGCTTGGAAAATCAGAGGAGTGAAAATGACTTTGCACTCCATAGGAAGGATTTGGATTGGGAAGCAGAATTAAAGCATGCACAGGACGAACGTGAGGGTTTGCTAGCCGCCGAGCGGGTTCGTTTTGAAGAGCTGCAAGATAGGCACGAAAAAAGTATGCGTGAATATCGTGCAGACGCAGCACGCAAGGGCTCGCACCACATCCAAGTTACTCATGAGCTAGAAAATCAATATGAGCATAAACTGGCACTAGAAATGGAGCGGTACGATAGGCTTTCAGAAGAAATAGAAGCAATTCAGCAGCGTTGCGAAGGACTGTTGGAGGCACAGCAGAGGGAACATGAAACAGCCATTCGCAATGCAGAGGGGCGCACAAAGCGGGTCGAGAAAGAACTCCGGCAGCAGATAGATCGCCTCCACGAAGATGCGAAGCACAATGAACAGATGTTTCGAGAGGTGATTCGACGTTGCAAAGTTTCAGCGTACAAACGCTTGGCATAAGCGCGTTGTAGGTCCTCGACCAACAGGAACATGAATACGAAACAGAATTGCAGCAACTCATGGCTGCGGCCCAGGCTGAGTTGACAGCGGAACGTGAAAATACAGCAGAGGCAAGAGGTTTGGTTCAAACAAGAAATACCAAGATCTCGCGGCTGGAAAAAAGAATGGATGAATTGAAAACCTCAAGCCATGCGCGAAATGTTCTATTGACTGCAGAGAAAGTCCGCAACGCANAACTAGAAGCCACATTGCGCCATTTCAAGCGCCACATGGAGGAACGTGAGTCAACGCTGGAAGACAAGGAGCTATCTATNTTGCGCCTGCGGCGGAAAAATGTCACCCTTGACAACTTTCGTTTCGTTCTTGATCATCGGGTACAGCAGCTGATGGAGGAACGTG
>NW_008706148.1:2544-3963 GCF_000186865.1 Aureococcus anophagefferens
TCCTTCCAGATGGCAAGTCAGTTGGATGAGAACTCGAGAGTAATAGGCACTCAAAGAATTGAGATCCAGAGCCTTCGTGCACAAGTTTTAAGGTGAGCGTTACAGTGTTTGTGTCCATTTATCTCATATACCTAGATTGGATGAAGAAAAATGTCAAAATAACAAACCTACACACATATCGACTGATGATGCACCATCTACTTCAAGTGACAAAGCCGGATTAACTTTGTCTAAGACACCCCACGTTCATCTCGGATTATTTCCGCAGCCCACAGAAAACAGAGTCTCCGACCAACTGTTCTCTCCTCAGATGAGTCGAAACTAGGGGCGTCCGCCATGAGCGCCGCCAGAGTGGGGGTTGTGCAAGGCACACGTGTGACCTTCCCTGCCCTCTGAGGTGGCGCTTTTCCGGTTCCTGAGTCCCTGCGGCGGGACCCCCGATTCCTCCCGTCGCTTCTGACCCTCCTCCGCTAGACCAGGCTTTTTGGTGGCTAAAGCACCTCCGATTCCCCCGGCGTCCTCCCACCCGGACGTAAATTAGCGAGATAGTAAACTCCGAGACCGTCACAGGGAGGCAGCCTAATGGGGCCGCCCTGCCGTCCGAGGGTGATGTGGCGGGATTTCCGCCTTCAATATCTACTCTTAGCTTAGTTTGAAGCTGGCATTGCAGTGCATGTATCCGTCCTATTCATCTCATTATATCTTTACCCTACAGATACGCGTCGCCGTATCTTTCCCCCTTTTCTTATCTCGCATCTAGCGAAGGCCGCCTTGGTGTTATCCAGGCTGAGAGTCCGCGCTAGTGTCCCTAGGCTACCAGGGGAGATCGGAGGTAATATCTACTTAGTGTTTTAGTTGAAGGGCCTTACAATCCTTTGGCATTTGGTCCCAGCTACCGGAACTGGCTTCATCAGAGTCCGAGAGCAGTATCTTTATCGCCGTGTTTCAAAACTCATCTTATGACCTAATATTGTACCAAAGGAAGCGTTGATGGAAGGAGCACCAGAAAAGTCTTCTCCCAGCATGGCTGCGGCAACGGGCTCAACATGGAAGTCGCATCGTAGCATCCTCATTCTCCTCGTGCCCGTGTCTCCAATCACCAAGCTACAGTTTGAAAGAGGTTGTCATTCGATGGTTCGTCACAACACGATTCCACTCACATCATTGAAAATCGGCAATCGGTCTTGGGAACCTAACCCTACGTTTAAGAGCTTCTCCTTGTCTGCGGGCATCATGCACTACGAAGTAGCCCGCTCCACGGATAGGAAGTCTGGTCCTATGCCATGGATGGAGCACGAGCCTCATCGCGGGAACCCGGGTCGAAGCTGTTCAGTGCGTACCCTCGATCTTTTATGATTAGGTCTTACACGAGGTCTTATTGCGATCCAGGCATTTCATCACGGACCATTCGACTCAAAA
>NW_008706149.1:0-1317 GCF_000186865.1 Aureococcus anophagefferens
GGCCCGTGCGTCCAGCGAAGTAGTCTATCCAAGGAATTGAGATACACAGCTACCCCCGAGACATACTCCAAGTGCAGCCACAAAAGACCTCATAGGGGAAATTAATGTTTGCAAGCAGGTGTCTCCAGAATAGATGTGTAGCATATGTATCACCCCAGGCATACTTTGCTTTTAACGAGCCAGGGGCCCCCAAAGTACTTGGGGTTAGCCCAGTGTCAGAGTCCTCCACCCAGATTAGAAGATGCAACCGTGTGTTGTTTCAACTTGTGTGATGTCTGGTGTGACACTCGTGCTCCTTAACTAGCTGGCTACAATCCTGCCTGAACAGTTAAATGCCCACATGTTTCTAAGCGTGCCTGAGGCAGTTAGTTATTTTTGTATCAATCTTACTGCGGACTAAGGCGAGCAAGGCGCCTTTGTTCTGCACGCAAGCTCTTTTGGGCTTCACGCTTAACCTCATTTCTACACTTGATTCCACCTTCATCAGCGTTTATGTCCAAGTCCATTTCATCGTGCATCGCACGGGATTCATCAGGTGCTTTCGCCGGCAGCCGGTGAGCGATGAGGGCCTTGGGTGTTTCAAATTGCTCTAGAGCCGCATCGAGCTCCGGTGCCCGCATCAATTTGTCGTAACCAGGTGTTGTGTCCCTGAAGGTGGGTTGATGCGGATCACCCATTTTTTGTGCAGTTTTATCCTTTTCTTCCATCAGGGCTTCGAGCACGCTTTCGACCTGATGTATGATTTCGTTGACTGGGGTGTCCTGATCTGGAGGTGGAATACCAAGTGTGGTGCAAACATGTTTCACGCCACCGAATGCGGCTTGGCGTAGACGTTCAGCTGCCAAAGCCGTCTCTCGGGCATGTTTATGTCGACCAAGCTGAGTGCCAAGACGTGTCTGCAATTCTCGAGCTTCACGGGAATTTGAACCAACAATCGACTGTGAGTCATATCTAACTTGCTCTAATTCAGCTTCAACGTGAGTTAATACTTTTTTCAACTCACGTTGTCTGGTTTCAGCAGCATTGTGGAGAGCGCGCATTTGCGTCTGCAGTGTTTGTGCGTTGTAAAATTTGAAAAAAAACTCTTTTACATCAGTTATGAAAGTCCGCTTCCGAATAAGTTCGGCGTGGGATTCCCAATTATTCGCCAGGTCAGAAATTATTCCCGAAGGTCGATCCGCAGCATTTGAGCTGATGTTTCCTTGCTCGTTGCAATCCGATCCTAGTTCACTGCGTGGTCCTCTGTACTGATTTCGGCCGCTTCCCTTCACATGAATACGGTCACCTGCGGGCTTGCAAGCGCTAGCGTCCGACGCT
>NW_008706149.1:2352-3961 GCF_000186865.1 Aureococcus anophagefferens
TTCTTCATTCACTTTCATCGGTACATCCACAGCGCTAGGTTTGCCGCTAACTGCACCCTTTTCTCCTGTAGTTTCAACAAATGGAGTATTTAAAACTGAATTGCCATCTTTGTCCCTAGATAAGAAGGGCACCCCTAGACTAGCAAGATCGTCATTTGGGATAGAGGGATGAATGAATTGGGGCACGTCGGCCGCCTCTTCGAGGGAAAGAGTGGCAAATTCAAGCATGAAGTCAGCTATACGAAGAATCACCGTGGCAAGTTCATCATCTGATGGACTATGCGTAAACTTGTACTCGTCAACCGAACGTACGTACTCCTCTACGATGTCAAGGCAGGGGCGGGGGGGCTGTGTGCACCTCATTGTATCATCAAACTCTCCTGTGACGAGTTTGCGAATGGGCGCCCCTGGATTCGAGCATGCTGTCAAACTAGCCCACAAATTCAAAAACTCTGTTTTGTGCGCTGGAGTCCACCACAGACGAAACATTTGCACATCCACAAGAGCGGCGCGCAGCCTTGGCCAACTCCCACTTACCTCCAGATGATAGGGAAGAGCGTCGAGTTTTCGATCACAAGGTGGGAGCTTACCAAAGTAGCGAGCCATGAGCTGGTGCGCGCGAACGTGAACCTCCGGGACGCGTATGTACTCATTGTATACTACTGCCGCATAGTCCTCATGTGAAAAATTTCGCAGGCCATTGACAGAAAAGGTAAAATCACGTAATACCCGGCGTATGCACTCACGTTGCTCAGAGGGTAACGTGTCGCCAGTGGCGAGTTCGACTATCCCCCACATCTCCATATCACTCAATCCATGTCGTGACGCATATAGGGCAGTCAAAACTCGAGCGAGTATATTTGGAACGATTTCACGAGCCTCCAACTCTGTGGACTTGCTCACTGGGGCCGGAGACATCGAGGTATCAACGGTCGTGCAAGTTGAATCCACGTACTCGCTGCACATTTCAAGGACGCAGGCAATCAGCTCGGATGAGGTTTCAGCCGCTAGACATGAATCTATTTGCTGGTCAATAGGCGCATCTGACATCTCAAAACCAAGCCGCAAGGCATACAGTATTGTGCGCAGAAAAAGGGGTTGCGACGACGCTTTTGCAGTTACGAGTCGAAATTGCTGAGCTTGCTCCAGTGATTGGAGGGCCTGCTGGTTAACCTTCAAAAAACTTCCAATGATGAGATGGCGAACCTCAACAGAAAGCGGCTGCAGACGTATCGTCGGGCACTTCCTACGACGGAGTTCAGTATACGTTCGATGAATTCTTGATCCTTCATCATACAGGTCCTCGGAGAGTAAGTTCGATTGTTCGAGCTCGACTGTTGAAACGATAATTCGCACCCCCTGCGGCAACTCGGTAGGAAGCCAATGGAGTGTATCGGCGGCGCTTGATTCGCCACGCAGGCGGTTTACTGCGTCTAAAACTATAACTATCCTAGCGGGGAATTGTTTTTTGGCAGCTGCAGCCAAAAACCGATTTAGCGACCATCGAAGCCGCTCCTCAGATGTTGGGACTTCCATTTCTCGCAACTGAAAATGCTCCTTCAGCGCAGACTCGAGCCGATAAAGAAGATGCGCCAATTGCTTCGAGCGA
>NW_008706150.1:0-1918 GCF_000186865.1 Aureococcus anophagefferens
AGCCTCGGTGCGTGATGGCGCTGCGGCGCGGCGAACCGCGCACTCGCCGAGCGCCGACACGTTCTTGGCGCGACGGGCAGCGCCGCGCCAAGGCTGCGTTGTATGCGGGTGACGCCGCGGAGCGATCACCGCCATCGCGTGGTCCGCGATGGTCCGTGCGTGGACTCGCGCGATGGCGAGGGAGCAATCGCGCGCGCGCGGCGCGCGTGAGCCAGCCGCGCGCGGCGCGCGCCAGACCCCGCCGCGGCCGGCGCCCCTCGACCTGCGCGACCCTCGCCTCGAGAAGAGTCGCTCACGCAGCGTGTCGTGGGCCACGTCCTGTGAGAAGTCGCTGCCGAAGCGTTTGCGTGAAGACGCATTCGTCACGCCGCGCGCGCCGAGCCAAGCGCGCGGCGCGCGCCAGACCCCGCCGCGGCCGGCGCCCTGGCGCGGCGCGACCCTAGTAACGCCTTCTAGTGACCCTCGGAGTCTCGTTGCGCCGCTGTCACCGATCCCTCCCGGCCCGCCAGCGCAAGCGCGGCAGCCGCGGCACGCCGCGGTGCCTCCTTCAGCCACAGCCTGGGCCGGCGCTTCGCGCGGGTGACCGGCCGGACGCCCGGCAGCCCCCTCGACGGCCTCACTCCGGGCACAAGGGCCGATAGAGGCCTACAAAACCACCCTTTTCCCCTTTCCTCCCGCCTGCGGCGGTCGGTTTTTTTCTCCTTTCCCGCCGCCAGGCGTAATTAATTAGCCTCTAGAGCTCTGAGAGTTCGCGGCGATAGTTGCGAGCATGGACCTCTTCGGCGGCGCGAAGAAGAAGCGCCGGCGCGGCGGCGCGCGCGACGTCGGCGGTGGGTCGGCGGCGGCGGCGGGCGGCGCTTCGGCGGCGGGCGGCGGCTGCGGCGGCGGCGCCGTCGACTTCGCGGACCTGGGCCTGGCGCCCTGGGTCGTGGCGTCCTGCGGAGCCCTGGGCATGGCGGTGCCGTCGGCGATCCAGCGCGGCGCGATCCCCGCGACGCTCCGCGGCGACCACGTGCTCGGCGTCGCGGAGACGGGCAGCGGGAAGACGGCCGCGTTCGCGCTCCCGATCCTCGACGCGCTCTTCCGCGACCCCTTCGGCGTCTTCGCGCTGTGCGTCGCGCCGTCGCGCGAGCTCGCCGCGCAGCTCGCGGACCAGTTCGCCGTCTTCGGCGCGCGGCAGCGCGTCCGCGTCGCCTGCGTCACGGGCGGCGTCGACGGCGTCGCGCAGGGCCTCGAGCTCGCGAGCGGCCGGCCGCACGTCGTCGTCGGCACGCCCGGCCGCCTCGCGGAGGTCTGCGAGCGGTGCGAGGTCGCGGCGACGCTGCGCTGCGCGGCGTTCCTCGTGCTCGACGAGGCGGACCGGCTCCTGTCGCCGTCGCTCGGCCCGGACGTCGGCCGCGTCGACGCTGCGGTCCGCGGCGCCGCGCGGCGGCCGGGCGCGCGGCGCGACCTGCTCTACAGCGCGACGCGGTCCGAGGCGCTCGACGCGCGCGCGGCGGCGCTGGGGGCGACGGTCGTCGACCGCGGGTCCCCGGCGGCCGTGCCGGCGGGGCTGGACGCGGAGTACGTGCTCTGCCCGAACCGCGTCAAGTACGCGTACTTCGCGCGGCTCCTCGCGGCCCTGGGGCTCCTGGGCGAGGGCGCCGACGCGGCCGGGCCCCGGCCCCGGTCCGCCATCGTCTTCGCGCAGACGTGCCGCCGCGCGCACGACGTCCACGCGCTCCTCGACGCGCTCGGCGCCGACGCGGCGTGCCTCCACTCGAAGCTCGGCATGCGGCGGCGCCTCGCGGCCCTCGGCAAGTTCGCCCAGCGGTCCTGCGCGATCCTCGTCGCCACGGACGTCGCGAGCCGCGGCCTCGACCTCCCCGCCGTCGACCTCGTCGTCAACTTCGACATGCCCCGCGACGCCGACGACTAC
>NW_008706150.1:2683-3957 GCF_000186865.1 Aureococcus anophagefferens
CCGAAATCAGCGGAACCAAATACATACAGCGAGCCGATGAGCGGAACCAAACACATACAGCGAGCCGAGAGTAAATCAAAGCTCAACGGATCGCCGCCGCAGTGGTTGCTATTCCCCTCCTCGTGCTGGCTTACTGGGCTCGCGCTTCTCGAGAACGCCGTCCGCTCTCCGCGATGGCTCGTCGTCGTCCGCTCCTGGCCGTCGTCGCGTTGCTGCCGATCGCCGCGGACGCCCACGGCGCCATGCTCATGCCGGCCCCGCGGAACGCCATCGACGCCACGGGCAGCTGGGGCAACGGTTCCACCAAAACGGGCGCGCCGCGGCGTCGCCTCGTCGCGCGCGCGCCACCGCCGACGTCGTCCCCGCAGGCACGCTCGAGCCGCTCGCCGTGCCCTGCGCCAACGGCACTGACTCCTGCGCGCCGGGCCAGTCTGTTTTCTGGTTCTCGCAGGGCTGCACGCCCGGCTGCCCCGAGTGCGACGGCCTGGGGCAGCGCGTGCCGTTCTGGGACCACTGCAACGCGACGCGCGCGGAGCCCTTCGAGGCGACGCTCGCGAAGCAGTACTGGACAGCCAATTTAAACGCGACCGAGGGCTCGGAGCACGACGTCTGGCGGTACCAGCCGTGGCGGTCGCCGGGCCTCGCGCTGTGTGGGAAACAACCGATGAGCCGGACCCGTCTAGCAGAACTTCAAACCGCTCGAATCGAGCTCTTTCCAGAGAGCCGAACACTCGTGTCGAAACCATTCACGTACTCGCACACGCTGGAGCGACGTTGAATCACCCGTTTCCCGCCCAGGTCTCGCGCCCGTCGCCGACGCGTGCGGCATGGCCGGCGGCAGCCCCTATCCCATGCGCCGCGTCGGCGCCGAAAAGGTCGCCCGGGCCGCCGCCGCCACGCGGCGCCCTCGCAGGTACAACGGCGCCGAGTATACGGAGACGGAGCACGCGAAGCAGGGCGACCTCGGAACCTACGTGCTACGGCCGCGGGAGACGGGCGCGACGTGGACCGCGGGCGCCGTCGTCAACGTCTCCTGGTACATCGCCTTCAACCACGGCGGGGGCTACAAGTACCGCGTCTGCCCGCGGGCGTCGCAGCTGACGGAGGCGTGCTTCCAGCGGCCGGAGCACGCGCTCGAGTTCGCGTCGACGGAGCACGTCGTCCTCTTCGCCGACGGCGCGCGGCGCGTGCCCAACCGCGTCGTCGCCGAGGGCCTCGGCGGCCTCGGCTGGATGGTCAACCCGATCCNNCGATGCCGAACTTCGTCGGGTCGG
>NW_008706151.1:0-1185 GCF_000186865.1 Aureococcus anophagefferens
TGCTCGACGCCGAGGACGACGCGATCTGCGCGACGGGCCTCTGCGACGCGGTGCTCGGCGGCCACGACCACGCGGTCACGGCCCGCGCCTCGAGCGGCGTGCCCCTGGCCAAGGCGGGCATGGACGCGACGCACGCCGTCGTCATGGACCTGTCCTGGAGCGACGCGCGGGCGGCGACGCCGGCGATCCGCACGACCGTCGAGCGGACCGCGGACTTTGCGCCCGACGCGGAAATCGCCGCGCGCGTCGCGTCGCACCTCGCCAAGGTCGAGGCCATGGACGAGATGGTGTTGAGCTCCGTGCGGCGCGTCCGCCGCGACCTCTTCCCGGGCCTCATAGTCGACGCGGCCGCGGCGGCGCGCGGCCGCCGCGCGTCGCTGCGGCGGAGCGCCGCGGACGCGACGCCGCCGCTGACGTCCGTCGGCGTGCGCAACGGCGAGCGGTCCATGGCGACGCTCCTGGCGTCGATCGTCGCCGCGGAGCTCGGCGCGGACTGCTGCGTCCTCGAGGCCGGCGGCGTCCGGGGCAACGCGACGTACGAGGCGAGCCTGACCTTCGCGCACCTCCGGGCCGAGCTGCCCTTCGAGAACCTCATGGCCGTCGTGCCCGTCGACGGCGCGTCGCTGTCGGCCTTCGTCCGCGACTCGCGCGACCGGCCGGACCTCCGGAGCCCGCGCGGCTACGCGTTCGTCCTCCACGGCGACGTCGGCCTCGCGTACTGCCCGGAGCGCAAGGCCGTGACGACGGTCCGCGGCGAGCCCCTGGACCCGGACCGACTCTACACCGTGGCGACCTGCGTCGACCTGGGCTTCGGCTCCGGCCTGTGCCGAAAGCAACCACTGGTTTGGGTGGTCCTGACCAAACTTGAGAATTCTCTAGCTCGGTCAAATCAAAGTCGATTCGGCTGATTCTTGGACGGATCGATCGCTCTCGTCGAGTTCTCGAAGCCCAGCCAAAAAGCTTGTGTCAAAACATTCGAATACGCTCACATTGAAGTCGGGTTGAAGATTTGGTTTCGGCACAGGCTCCGGCAAGAACGCGGCCATGGCCGCGTACGCGGCGCGCCACGGCGACCGGCTCCCGGACCGGGACGCGGCGATCCCCGCGAAGACGCTCGTCATGAAGTACCTCTGCCGCGAGCTCTGGAAGCTCTTGCCGGCCTTCGACGACGTCGACGCGGACCGC
>NW_008706151.1:2606-3954 GCF_000186865.1 Aureococcus anophagefferens
GCGGCGAGCTCCGGGTCTTCATCGTCCTCGGAGGCGGCCCTGAGGACGAACGACCGGTCCGCGAACGAATCTTTGGTCGCTGCTGCTTGGCCAGCGAAGCCATGGGGCGGCACGAGCGCCTCCGCCACGCACAGCGCCGTGCACAGCGCGACGATCCTCATTGCCATTGCGCAGGACACAGGATTTCGATTGCGCTGCAGTTGCGGCAACCTCCCCCGGTCCACGGCGAGTCCGTTGAGTGTCGTCTGATGAGGCGACTCAGGAGCTGCCGCCCCGCGCCTGCTCGGTCTGGTTCCCTCCGCGGGGGTCCCTCCGCGGACCTGCCTCCCCTCCCCGGTCGGACGCAGTCGGGCGCGCATCCCCTTCAATAACTTGGTCAACATCGCCCCTGCAGGCGCGCAGGCGTGAGGCCTTGCGCGGCGCGCCGCCGCTCGGCGCTCGCCTCGAGGCACGCCGCCTTCTCGTCGTCGTCCTCCGAGTCGTGCCCTTATCAAACAGCCGGCGCGCGGCGCCTAGTGGCCCTTGGCCTTCTTCTTCTTCTTCTTGGACTTGGACTTCTCCTTGGGCTGGCCCATGGCGGCGTAGGCGGTCTGGTTGTTGATGGGGACGAAGGCCTGGCCCGTGCGCGCCTGGGCGTGCTGGAGGATGGAGAGGGAGCCGGCGCCGGCGGACATCTTGATGGAGCGCTGGCGCTCGGCCTCGCGCGCGGCGAACTTCTCCTGCTTCTTCTTGCCCGGCCCCTTGCCGTGGAACTTGTGGCACATCTGGCGGAAGGCCTCCTTGCGCGTGAGGAGGCGGCCGTCGGCGTCGCGGTACTCGAGCTTGATGGGCTTGAACTGGAGCGAGGGGTCCGGCGGCGCGGCCGGGTCGTCCTCGGTGCCGTCCTCGAAGATCGTCTGGTCGCGCGCGCGGCCGACCTTCTGCTCGACGTGCTTGATCTGGACGTCGCCCGTCTGGCGCAGGAGGCCCATGGTCGCGGCCATGCCGTCGCGCGCGAGGGGCTGCTTGTGGAGGAAGTCGATGAGGTCGCCGCGGTCCTCGGCCTCCGCGGCGGCGAGGCTCTCGTCGTCGCTGTCGCTCATCGCGTCGGAGTCGCTCTCGTCCGGCGGCAGCTCGCCCGCCTCCGCCTTGACGGCGGCGCCGCCCGCGGCGGCGAGCGCGTCCGCCGCGGCCTCGGCGGACGCCTCGGCGTTCTCCGCCGCGCGCTCCTCGAGGCGCGCGTGGAGCCGCGCGGTGAACTCCGTCGTCGACGTGAAGACGAGCGCGTCCGCGTCCGCGGGCGCGTCGCCCTCGGCCCGGGGCTCGGCCTTGACGGTCGTCGCGACGGCCGCGGCGGCCTCGTCGCCCT
>NW_008706152.1:0-1585 GCF_000186865.1 Aureococcus anophagefferens
TGGGCTGGGTCATGGAGCACCACCCGACGTCCTTCGAGGCGATCCTCGTCCGCGACGACGCCTACGTCCCGCCGGGGGACGCGTCGGACCGCGCGTCCGAGTCGGGCAGCGAGATCTAAAACCCCCGAACGTTTCCCTGCGAGATGAGCGGGCAGCCCGCAATCGACGGGGGTTGCCGCTGTGCGAGTTTGTGGCCGGCCCCCGGGAGCGTCGCGCAGCGCGTCGCCCTCCCGGGTTCCGCGCCATGGGCGAGGAGGACGGCGGCGACGAGGACATCGAGAAGCACGTGAAGCGGCGCTTCGAGATCTGCCAGCGCCTGGGCAAAGGTGCGCCGGGGCAGCCCCCGCCTTGCAACGGACCCGCCCATAGCGCGCGGCGGCGCGGGCGCGCGCGCGCACGCGTGACCCGCTGTAGGCGCCTACGGCATCGTCTGGAAGGCCGTGGAGAAGCGGAGCCACAACGTCATCGCTCTGAAGAAGTGCTTCGACGCGTTCCGCAATTCGACCGACGCGCAGCGGACGTTCCGCGAGATCATGTACCTCCAGAAGCTCAGCGGCCACGAGAACATCATCCGGCTCCAGCACATCATCAAGGCCGAGAACGACCGCGACATCTACCTGACCTTCGACCACATGGAGACGGATCTGCACGCGGTCATCCGCGCGGCGATCCTCGAGGACATCCACAAGAAGTACATCATCTACCAGCTGCTCAAGGCGCTCAAGTACATGCACAGCGGCGACCTGCTCCACCGCGACATCAAGCCGTCGAACCTCTTGCTGAACAGCGACTGCCACGTGAAGCTCTGCGACTTCGGGCTCTGCCGGTCGGTGGCGGAGGTCGAGGGCCCGAGCCCCGTGCTCACGGACTACGTGGCGACGCGCTGGTACCGCGCGCCGGAGATCCTGCTGGGCAGCCCCGTCTACACGAAGGGCGTCGACATGTGGGCCGTGGGCTGCATCCTGGGGGAGATGCTCAACGGGAAGCCCATCTTCCCGGGCACGTCGACGGTGAACCAGCTCGAGAAGGTGCTGGAGCTCACGGGCAAGCCGTCGAAGGAGGACGTCGACGCCGTCGGGTCGCCCTACGCGGCCCAGATGCTCGACAGCATCGGCAACGTCACGCGCGTGCCGCTCGACCTGGGGACGACGACGGGCGACCCCAAGGGCCCGTCCGTGCTCCACTCGACGCTCAAGTTCAACCCGGCGAACCGCGTCTCCGCCGTCGACGCCCTCAACGACGCCTGGGTCGCCGAGTTCCACAAGAGCGAGGAGGAGCCCGACTACCCGGGCGGGCCCATCAAGATCGTCATCGACGACAACACGAAGCTCACGGCCCAGGACTACCGCAACAACCTCTACATGCAGATCTCCCAGATCAAGAAGGACGCGCGCCGGCGCGACCAGGCGCGCGGCGCCAACGCCGAGAACGCGAAGCCCGCCGAGAACGCGAACGCGGACCCGAACGCCGCGCCGCCGCAGGCCGCGGCCGCGGCGACCGCGCCGCCCGCGGCGGCCGCCGCCAAGGCCGCGGCGCCCGCGGCGCAATAGGGCGGCGTCGTCGCGCTTTAGGTAATCGGCTCTTC
>NW_008706152.1:2647-3950 GCF_000186865.1 Aureococcus anophagefferens
GGCCGGAAGGTCGATTCGCGGCCCATAAGCATGTCGAGCGGAACCAAATACACACGGCGAGCCGATGCGGATCCCCGGCTTGTGGTTCTCGCCGGGGGTCGGCCAGACGTTACCCTGCAACGAGACGAGTGGCTCGCAGAGATCGAACGCGCTTTTTGAGTGGTCTTATCTGAGGAGCCCCGTTCGTGACAGCTGCGGCGGTGTGGAGCGGGGTTCTGAGTTCGGGAGACACAGCAACTGATCCCGCCGTCGGCATGTCCGGTCATCGAGATGGTCGTCGCTTAGGTCCCGAGCCTCTTTCTTCATGGTCTCGTCCTCTGCGTTCCCCGACGGCGGGGACGGGGCGGCCCAGCGGGGGTGAGTCTCCCCCCCCCGTCGCTGGGCGCCGGGTGGATCGTCGCGGGGAGTCTAGCGTTGATGACCGAGAGCGGTCGCGGGGCGTCCACCGGGACCAGCGCAGCGATCTCCACCGGGGCCGCGAGCGCGACCGGTCGCGCCGGAGCCCGTCGCGGGAGCGCGCGCGCAGTGGTGACCGGCGGCGCGGAGCTGGTTCCGACTCACAACAGCGCGACCATCGCCCACGTCGATCGTCTTCGCGCGGTGCCCATCGGAGCGACGATCGCGGTCGCCACGGTGGCGAGAACGGTCCGCGCACGAAGGTGCCTCGGCGTGAACCTGTCCGTGGCGCCGCGCGGAGCGGTGGTGATGGCAGTGGCGGCGGCAGGAGTCACGGTCGCGGTCCGTCTGGCGGGCGCGGCGGCGGCGGCTACGGCGGGCGCGGCGGCGGCGGCAAGGGCGGCAAGGGCGCGGTCGTCGACATCGCGCACAGCGACACCATCGGCAACGCCGCGGGGCGCCCCGCGCGCGCGCCGGCGACCGCGGCCGGCCGGTCGCTCGAGGACATGCTCGCCAACCTCCACGTCGGCGACGGCGCGTGGATCGAGCCCAAGGGCGAGCCGACGATCAACTGCCTCAGCGTCAAGCTCGGCACGAACCTCTACCAGCTCGTGCGGACGAGGCCGCGCCCGGGTCCCTGCGCGAGAACTCCACCTGGCGCGAGGGCATCGAGCACATCGAACGCGCGGTGCGGCTGGGGAGCGTCGACGCGATGCTCTCCTTGGCGAGCTGGCTCGACGAAGAACGATTCGGCCTGCGCTTCGACGCTTCGAGGGGGCTGGCGTTGTGTCGCCGCGCGTCTGATCTCGGGAGCGTCGCCGGTCACTACTCGCTTGCGTCTCGCCTCTTGTTTGAACCGGGAAAGCGGCAGGAGGGCATTGATTTTTTGGAGCTCAGCCGTTTCCAA
>NW_008706153.1:0-1489 GCF_000186865.1 Aureococcus anophagefferens
GACCTGACGCTGAGGGATTTGGGTCATCTGCCGACGCGCGCAGGTTTCTCCACGCCGTCGACCCGAGCCGGTGCGCGGACGCGCACGTCATCAAGGGCGAGAATGAGAACGAGCCCGACGTGCATGTCTGCATGGACTTCCTCAAACGGAACGAGCCCTGCGTCGTCTACTCCATCGGCATCGCGAACAACTGGCTCTTCGACGACCTGATGCTGAGCAAGGGCTGCCGCGTGTTTAGCTTCGACCCGACGATGAGCGGCGACCACAAGCGCCACCCCGAGCGGCACACCTTCGAGCCCATCGGCATCGGCGCGGCGACGAAGCTCGAGACGCGCGGCGCGGCGTCGACGGCGAACTACGGCGGCCGGGCCCGCTACCGGGTCGAGACGCTCGCGGACATGATGGCGCGCCACGGCCACGACGCTGTGACCGTGCTGCGCATGGACGTCGAGGGCGCCGAGTGGGACGTGCTCGCGGAGTGGCTCGCGAGCAGCGCGCTCCTCGCGATCGCGGACCAGCTCCTTTTGGAGATCCACCTCTACCGGCCCCGGGGCGACGCGGGGAAGCTCCACGACCTGCTCGCGAAGATGCGCGACGTCGCGGGATGGGACCTCTTCTGGACCGCGCGGAATCGGTGGGACAACCACCGGCTCCACGGCGACATGACGCGCGTCCACGAGCTCGGCTTCATCTCGTCTGGAAACAGTGGGCGAAATGTACTCTTCACAGGGTGAGGAGGGACGTCTAATTCGAATCGTAGATAGACGTCGGCTTCCGCATCGATCGAGAGGCCTCTATCGAGGTCACAAAACTGCTTACGCGCGCGCGCGCGTCTTCTTCTTCTCGTCGGGCGCCAAGGTGCAGCTCACGAACTTCGAGTCGTCGCCGACGAGCGTGTCCCAGAGGCGCTTCTTGAGTCCGAGGTCCGCGGCTTCCGTCTCGTGACCCTCGAAGTCCACGCGGTACGACCACGCGGAGCGGTTCTGCACCGACGGGTCGTATTTGACCTTGGTGAGGCGGCCGCGGATCGTCCGGCGCGTCCCGTTGGAGTCGCGCGTGAGGATGACGCGCATGGGCGTCTTGAGGCGTTCCTTCCTGAGCTCCGGGAGCGTGGGAAAATTGATTTTGTGGGGCTCGTGGCCCGGCGTCGCGACGCGGCGGAAGGCGTCGGCCGCGAGCGCCGCGGAATGCTCGTCGTCGTAGTAGCCGAGGTGCTGCTTTTTGCCGTCGAGGCCGCACTTTGTGGAGCGGGTCACTTGGGTCTGCCACGTTTCCGTTTGTGCGTACCAGGCGACGCCGTGGAATTCGGACGACATGCCCGGCTTCTCGACGAGCGCGCCGCCGACCTCCGGGTTCGTCTTCCGATTCAGGCCGAGCTCGGCGATCTTGGCGTTGTAGGCGCGGGCCGCCGCCTCCTCGTCGTCGAAGAGTGCGATGTGGATAAGCTTGCCTTTCTCGTCGGTGTACTGAGCTTCCCACTTCCCATTTT
>NW_008706153.1:3048-3951 GCF_000186865.1 Aureococcus anophagefferens
TTAGGTCGACCTGCGCCCCTAGTTCTCGTCCATGTGCGCGCGGCGGCCGCCCTGCTTCTTGCCGCCGCCGCGGCCCTTGGCCTTGGCGCCGCGGCCGCGACCGCCGCCGCCGCCGCGGCCGCCGCCGCCGCCGCCGCCGAGGCCGCGGAGCGCCGTGCCGAAGAGGCCCGCGCGGACGTTCTTGCCGCCGGCGGCGCCGCCGGAGCCCGCGCGGCCGCGCGGCGGCGCCGCGTCGTCGTCGGCGGCGAGGGCGACCTTGAGCGCGCGGCCGTCGATGGTGGCGCCGTCGTACTTGGCGACGGCGGCCTTGGCCTGGCGCGCGTTCGCGAACGACACCGTCGCCGAGCCCTTCGACCGGCCCGACGCGTCGTACGCGACGCTCACGGCGGCCTTGCCGACCTTGGCGAAGAGCTCCTGGAGCTCGGACCTGCGCGGCGCGGGGTCGGCGCGATCGCGCGCGACGAGGGGGGGGCGCGGGCGCCGCGCTCGAGCACGTCGAACGGCACGTTGCGCACGGTCACCGTCGCGTCGTCCGCGGCGGCGCCGCCGAGGCGCTCGAAGATGCTCGCGCGCCCGCCGCCGCGGTCGTCGACGTCCATGCCGCGCCGCCGGTCCGCCGCCGCGCCGCGCTGCTGCTTGCGCGCGTTCTGCGTCTGCTGGCGGCGCTGCTGCGTGCCGGCGCCGCCGCGCGCCTTGGGCGCCGCGCGCGGCGGCGGCGCCTTTTTAGGCGCGGGCTTCTTTTGAGGCTGCCGCTGCTTGATGATGTCGTCGAGACTGATGTCGAGCGCGCTCATGGTGGCGCTCGCGGCGGCGCTGGGCTGCTGTGGACGCTGTGGTAATTATTTTTCTTGGAGTGGGCATGGGCCTCTAGAAGACGCCAAAAGACCCACCGCAAAATGGAGC
>NW_008706154.1:0-947 GCF_000186865.1 Aureococcus anophagefferens
GCGTCAGCGTGGTTGACATGTAGCTCATGTCCGTCACCTTCGACGTGTCCCAGGCGCCGATGTCCTGGTCGAAGGCGTCAGCATCGACGAACATGTAGCTCATGTCCGTCACGGACGACGTGTCCCAGGCGCCGATGTCCTGGTCGAAGGTTTTAGCGCTGTAGAACATCAAGGTCATGTCCGTCACGGACGACGTCTCCCAGGCGCCGATGTCCTGGTTGAAGGCCTCAGCACCGGCGAACATTCTGCTCATGTCCGCCACGGCCGACGTGTCCCAGGCGCCGATGTCCTGGTCGAAGGCGTCAGCAGTGTGGAACATGCCGCTCATGTCCGTCACGGACGACGTGTCCCAGCCGCCGATGTCCTTGTCGAAGGCGGACGCATAGCGGAACATGCTCCTCATGTCCGTCACGGACGACGTGTCCCAGGCGCCGACGTCCTCGTTGAAACCATCGCCCGCGTAAGCGTAATAGTAGTTGCCGTTCGACATAAACAGCTCCGACATGTCCGTCACGGCGGAGACGTCCCACGTCGAGATGTGGCCGTACGCGAGCGCCGCCGCGTCCGCGTCCGCGATCCACGCGTCGACCGCGGTCTCGAGCTCGCTCTTGTCCGCGAAGGTGTACGAACCGACGGACGGCGGCGCGGTGAGAGCGACGGTCGGCCCCGCGGACGGGCTCCGGGAGGGCGCGAGCGTGGGAGCCTGGGTCGGGATCGGCGCGGGCTCGATCGTCGGCGCGGGCGTGAACGAGACCTCGAACTCCGCCGAGTCCGCGAGCGTCGCGTCGTCCGAGCACGCCAGCGTCAGGGTGTAGGTGCTGACCTCCGCGTCGCCGGCGACGGTCTGCGTCTGCTGGCCGTCGTTGGTCGCGGTCTCCGCGCGGACGACGGTCCCGTCCGGGTCCGAGACCTCGACGTCCACGGTCGCGCAGGCGCCGGGGTCGCCG
>NW_008706154.1:2573-3939 GCF_000186865.1 Aureococcus anophagefferens
TCACTTCGCCATCGCCATCGACGTCGATGGCGTAGACGGAGTACGCGCGGTCCGCGAGCGTCGTGATGACGCGCTTCGAGAACGCGACGCTCGCGCAGCTGACCGTCGGCCGCGGCGTCGGGGCAGGAGACGGCGCGGAGCTCGCGGACGGCGTCGCGGACGGCGGTGCCGTCGCGCAGTCGTTCTCGTACCACGCGACCGTGTCGTCATTGTCGGAGGCCGAGAGCGCGTCAACGTCGCCGTCGCCGTCGACGTCGATCGCGACGACGGAGAACGCGCCGTCCGCGAGCGTCGTGACGATGCGCTCCGTGAAGGACTCGGAGCCGTCGTTCTCGTACCAGGCGACCGTGTCATCGTTTTGGGACGCCGACAGCGCGTCGACGTCGCCGTCGCCGTCGACGTCGATCGCGTAGACGGAGCGGGCGCCGTCCGCTAGCGCCGTGATGAAGCGCTCCGCGAAGGACTGGGACCCGTCGTTCTCGTACCACGCGACCGTGTCGTCGTAGAAGGACGTCGACAGCGCGTCGACGTTGCCGTCGCCGTCGACGTCGATCGCGAAGACGGAGCGGGCGCCATTCGCCAGCGTCGTGATGATGCGCTCCGTGAAGGACTGGGAGCCGTCGTTCTCGTACCACGCGACCGTGTCATCGATGGAGGAAGCCGAGAGCGCGTCGACGTCACCGTCGCCGTCGACGTCGATCGCGAAGACGGACCCGCTGCCGTCCGCCGAGCCGGTGATGACGCGCTCGACGAAGGACTGGGACCCGCCGTTCTCGTACCACGCGACCGTGTCGTCGCCCCAGGACGCCGAGAGCGCGTCGACGTCGCCGTCGCCGTCGACGTCGATGGCGAAGACGGAGAAGGCCTCGTCCGCCAGCGTCGTGATGATGCGCTCGGTGAAAGACTGGAAACCGTCGTTCTCGTACCACGCGACCGTGTCATCGTTTTGGGACGCCGAGAGCGCGTCGACGTCGCCGTCGAAGTCGACGTCGATGGCGAAGACGTCACGGGCTCTGTCCGCCAGCGTCGTGATGACGCGCTCCGCGAAGGACTGGGACCCGTCGTTCTCGTACCACGCGACCGTGTCGTCTTCAGAGGACGCGGACAGCGCGTCGACGTCGCCGTCGCCGTCGACGTCGATGGCGAAGACAGAGTAGGCGGCGTCCACGAGCGTCGTGATGATGCGCTCGGCGAACGACTGCGAGCCGTCGTTCTCGTACCACGCGACCGTGTCGTCGTCGTAGGACACAGACAGCACATCAACTTCGCCATCGCCATCGACGTCGATGGCGTAGACGGAGTACGCGCGGTCCGCGAGCGTCGTGATGACGCGCTTCGAGAACGCGACGCTCGCGCAGCTGACCGT
>NW_008706155.1:0-1288 GCF_000186865.1 Aureococcus anophagefferens
TGGCGCCGCTCTTCACGCTGCTGAACCACGCGGAGGGCTCCGCGGTGCCGACGGAGCACGCCGACGGGTCGCTGACCCTCGAGTCCGAGTCCGACCTCGCGCGCGGCGCGGACGTCTGCATCGACTACGGCCACGGGGCACACGGCGGCGCGGGCGTCCTGCACCGCTACGGCTTCTTCCCCCCCGCCGCCGAGACGGAGTACGTCGTCTTCGCCGAGCGCTCGGGCGACGCGGAGCTCGAGGCCCTCCGGGGGCGCCTCGAGCTCCGCGACGGCGTCACGCTCCGCACCTCCGGCACCGCCGCGACGGCCGAGGCCCTCGAACTCGCCTCCCTCCTCCCGGTCCTCGACGCGCGCGCCCGCGCGGCGCTCGCGCGCCACCTCGACCGGCGCGGCGACCGCGGCGGCCGCGGCCGCGGCGACGACGACGGCGCGTCGTCGTCGTCGTCCTCCGCCGCCTCGAAGGCGCCGTCGTCCTCGCGGTCGTCGTCCCTGGGCTTCGGCTCCCTCTTCGCGGCGGAGGCGGACCGCGACCGGGCCTACGCCTGGGTCCTCCGCCGCACGCCGCAACTGAGAGCGAGAGGCCGCGCGCATTGCCGCGCGACGCTGGCCGCCGCGCTCATCGACTCGCACGCGCACGCCGCCACGCCGACGGCGACGCGCGGCGCGGCCGTCGCGGCCCTCCGCGCCCACTGCGAGAGCTACCGCCGGTCCCGCGAGGCCCTCCTAGAGGCGACCGCCGCCGCCGCCGCGTGAGCAAACCCACCGCCGCCGCCGCCATCGTCACGAGATCGTCGTCCCCGCCCGTCGATCGTCCCCGCCCCCGCCGTCGTTTCCGCCATCGATCCCGCCCGCCCGAGACGCCCGCCCGCCGCCCGTCGCTCGTTATGTTGCATATCACTGGCAAGTTTAGTTAGATTGATATCCAGTGATATCCCATGCTTGCGCGCGAGCGCCTCGGCGCGCTTCGCGGCGATCGTCGCGCGCATGCCGCCGTCGAAGGGCGGCGCCGCGGGAGGCAGCCGTGTCCGCGCCCTCCGGCCGCGGCGCGTCGACCGCGCCGCGGCCCGACCGGTCGCCGGCGACGCCGCGCCGGACGAGCGCGCCGGCGCGGTCGTCGGAGGCGTCGCCGCCGCGGCGAGGCTCGACTTGGAGCTTAGGGGCACGCCCGGGGCGATCGATCTGTCGGCGGGCGCGGCGGCTACTGGTCGAAGAGCGAGTCGCCGCCGCCGTCGATGGAGGCGGCGGCCGCGGCGAGCTGGTCGGCCTCGCTCGGCGGCTTCGCGGGC
>NW_008706155.1:2846-3935 GCF_000186865.1 Aureococcus anophagefferens
TGAGCGCCGCCTGCGCTCCGGCCTCGAGGTACGACGGCTCGGACTGGCCCTCGTCGACGGTGACCTTGAGCCCGGCGCGCTCGACGGGCGCGTCGAGCAAGCCCGGGTTCGGCGGCTCCTCGCCGGCGTTGGACGCCGCGAGACGCGCGTGCGCGCTCTCGCTCGTGAGCTTCAGCCACGCGGACTTGAGCTCAGAGGCGAGGCGCGACGGGCCGGCGAGCAGAGAGCGCCAGCGCGCGGGCGCCGCGAGGAAGCCGTCGCCGGTCTCGCCGCCGTCGAAGGCCGCGGCGGTGGGCTTCGGGGCGATCGCGCTGAGCTTCGACGCGACGGCGAAGAGGCGACCGCAGAAGGCTGCGGGCACGGTCGCGAAGACCGACCGCAGGCCGCCGCCGCCGAAGGACAGGGGCAGCCGCAGGCGCCGGCTCGCGAGCGTGTCGCTCAAGATGCCGGGGCCGGCGGCGCCGAGCGCGAGCCGCGCGGCCTCGTCGACCGCGACGTCGAACCGCGCGTACGACGCGGCGCCGTCGGATGGGTACGCGTTGGACGCGAGGAAGTCCAGGCGCCGGGCCGAACAGTTCCGTAGGAGAGCAAAAGCGGACTGCGGGTCCACCGAGCAGAGCTTGTCGTTGATGGTTTTCGTGTAGCTGCACATCTCGGTGACTTTGGTCGCGATCGCGCCCTGCGCGAAACTCGGCGTGCCGATGGGGACGCCGCAGACGACGAGGCCCTCGTCGTCGACGACGCGGATGCTGGCGAGGCGCGTGACGAGCGCGCCGCCCGCCTCCTCGATCTCGCACGTGGCGTGCGCGCGGAGCGCGGGGAGCGCCGCGACCTCGAGCGCGGTGAGGCCCGGGTCTGCTATGCCGGTGGTATGCGGCTGCTATGCTGGTGGTATGCGCCTGCTATGCTGGTGGTATGCTGGTGGGCTGCTATGCTGGTCTTATGCGCCTGCTATGCTGGTGGTATGCGGCTGCTATGCTGGTCTTATGCGCCTGCTATGCTGGTGGTATGCGCCTGCTATGCGCCTGCTATGCGCCTGCTATGCGCCTGCTATGCGCCCGCTATGCGCCCGCTATGCGCCCGCTATGC
>NW_008706156.1:0-1491 GCF_000186865.1 Aureococcus anophagefferens
CGCAGCATCCAGGACGTGCCCGAGTTCGAGACGATGAAGAACCGGACGAAGCGCCGCGCGCGCAAGATCTGGGGCAACGTCCGGGGCATCCTCGCCAAGGCCGGCGGCGCCAAGGGCGCGGACGTCGCGGAGCGGTCGACGTACACCGGGCGCCGCGAGCCCGTCGACGTCGACGTCGCCGACATCAAGCCCCAGGACCGGCTGCTGATCCGCCTGCTCATGCTCAACGCGTCCATCTCCGCCGTGGACACCATCGCCTACCCGCCGCCGGACAGCAACGAGACGTGGCGCCGCTACTACGCGATCTACAGCGCGCACGACGTCCACACGAACGACAAGCTCCACCCGGAGCGGCCCTACGAGTCCATCCGCGTCATGGAGGAGGCGGAGAAGGGCCTCTGGACGGACCGCAAGTGCAAGGAGCTCGTCGTGGACCGGAGCGGCCACGTCGCCTACGCGAAGCTCGACAACGGCCTCGACCAGCCCGACGTGATGATCTCCCTCCTCGGCTGGTCCCGCTGGGGGCTCATGCTCTCCGCGGACTCGTCGACCCTCGCCTTCGTCGGGTAACGGTGTTTATGGTACCGGGGCTCGACGACGCCCGCGCGGACCTCCGCCGGACGCCTCGGCGACCCTCGCCTTCGTCGGGTAACATGCGGCGGGCGATTTTTACAAAGGTTCCGAGGAGGTACTACTCAGAATAGTAGATCTTCAAGTGTCTCGCGAGTCCATCCCACTCCAAGGGCGCGTCGGGGATATCGATGCCTCGGCCACGATATTTCTGAATTCTTTTGAAGAGCCTTGCAAACCAGTTGTGGTGCAAGAAAGTTTTCACGCCATGCTCATTTTGCGGCGTATCGAGCGTCGCTGTATCGTCCCATTTGGGACCCAAAGTGCGCATGAGCTCGGCGCATTTGAGAATCACCGGCCAGGTGCCGAAATCGCGGGGAGAGTCGGGCTCTTGATCGACCTCGTCACCTTCCAGGAGATAGTTTGCGTATAGCGTCATGAGTTCACGCCTTCTCGGGTCGAACCTCGACTGGGCGCGGAAAGTGAGGTGCGGGTCCGGAATGCGGAAGACTCGGCCGTCGAACGAGGCCTTGCAGATGGTGATGTCGAAGGATTCCAGGAGGACCCGCGCGTCCGAGACGTGCCCACGCTTCCGCATGGCGTCGTGCGTAGCGGCGATGACCGCACCGAGATCTGCCCAGTCGACCGCGTCGTAACCCAGTGCCGCAAGAAAATCGCGACCGGAAGTTGCGGCGTCGTCCGGAGATGCTGGAGAAGTTCCAAGCGCGCGAGGGACTTGGGCGACGACCAGATCGACGATCTTGCTGTCCTCCAAATCCCAGTCATAATTAAACGAGTCGTTCGCTTCGGCGCCGCGAATTCCATACTCCGGAGCTTCGACTTCAGGAAATATGATGCTGGTAGCGCCCGCGCTTTCCCCGAGGTATTCGTATTGAATCGCGCGACCGAGCAGCGTCCAAG
>NW_008706156.1:2876-3895 GCF_000186865.1 Aureococcus anophagefferens
CCTCCTTGAGCACCTCCAGCGCCCCCGCAAGGCCCCGCTCGAGTTCCAAATATTCCCGGTTCACGACGATGCGCAAAGCCTGGAAGGTCATCTTCGCCGGGTGCATGGCCTGGTACTCCTTGCCCTTGGCGCGCTCCACCAAATCGGCGAAGGGCCGCGTCGTCATCCGCGCGAGCGACCCGTCCTTCTTCGCCAGGGCGACGGCGTCGGCGATGCGCCGCGCCGCCGCGGGCCGCTCGCCGCCGTAGGCCTCGAGCGCCGCCGCGAGCTCGACGCGCGACGCGCGCCGCAGGTAGCCCATCGCGTCCTCGACGCCCTCGCGGACGTCGAAGCGCATGTCGAGGGGCCCGTCGACCTCGGGCTTGAAGCCCCGGCCGCCGTCGAGCTGGGGCGATGAGATGCCGATGTCGAGCAGCACGCCGTCGACGGCGACGCCCGCGAGGACCGCGGCCATGGACGAGAACGGCGCGTGGTGGATCACGAACCTCGGATCCTCCCCCCGGAGCTGCTCGCCGACGGCGACGGCCTCCGGGTCCATGTCGAAGCCGTGGAGCGTGCCCTTGGGGCCGAGCTTCTCGAGGATCTTCCGCGTGTGGCCGCCGCGGCCGAAGGTGCCGTCGACGTAGACGCCGTCCGGGTTCCACTCGACGCCCAAAGCCTCGACGCACTCCTCGAACATGGCCGGCGTGTGCGTGCCCGACGCCTGCATCGTGCCGCAGGTCGTCGCCACCGTGACGCTCACGGACCGCCCGCCGAGGCGCGCCAGATCCCGCCGGAGCGCGGCGCGGATGCCCGCCTCGTCCGCGAAGCGCACGAAGCCGCGGATCACGCGGCCCGTCTTGTGGTCGCGCATGAGCTTGGGCTTGAGCGCGAGCGGTCCGCAGCCCGCGAAGAAGGCCTCGACCTGCGCCTCCGTCGCGTCCGGCGGCAGGTACTTGAGGAAGACCTCGTAGGGAGGCGAGAGCGGGCCGTCGTAGTCGCCCTTGGCCTTCTTCAGGAGCGTCGCGTCGTAGGTCTTG
>NW_008706157.1:0-1365 GCF_000186865.1 Aureococcus anophagefferens
CGCGACGGGCGCGCGCGTGGGCCGCGGCGTCGGCCGGGGCGTCGGCGGGGCCCAGGCGACGTCGAGGTCCCGGCCGGCGACGAACTGCTGGCAGAAGTGCTTGGGCTTGGGCGGCGAGCTCCGCGCCTTCGTCTTCTGGTGGAGGTCCTCGACGTGGCCCGCGGCGCGCGCGGGCCCGAGGATCCGCGTCTGGTCGTCGAGGATCGTCACGGAGAGGAGGGGCAGGAGCGCGTCGAGGTCGATGGCCGCGCCGCCGCTCGCCGCCTGGAGCTTGCCCGCGAGCTGCGCGACGTCGCGCGTGAGCAGCAGGAAGCCCTTGTTGAGCGCGAGCTCGTGCGTCGGCGCCTTCGCGTCCGCGGGCCGCCGCCGGCAGTCGTAGGACAGCCAGGCGAAGCGCTCCTGGGGCCGCTTCGTGACCTCCTCGCGGATGCGGTGCACGCAGAGGAGGGCCGCGTCGTCCGTCGCGAGCACGTGCGACACGCCCTTGAGCCGCAGCGCGCGGTCCATGGCCTGGAGCTCGTGGTGCCACCTGCCCGCCGCCGCCGGCGCTTTGTCGACCTTGACGACGTCTTTCCAGGTCGCGGCCTCCTCGCGGAAGGCCGCGGCGTCGGCGCCCGCGCCCGCGGCGACGGCGTAGAACTCGTGCGACACGCCGGGCAGCCCCCGGGCCCAGCGGAGCCAGGTCTCGCGGCACTCCCGGCGCCGCCGCGCGCCGCCGGGGCTGTACTCGGACCGGATCGCGAGGAAGACGTGCGTCGCCTCGCAGGCGCGGCACGCGTCGGCCTTGGCGCCGGCCTTCTTCCCCGCGACCGCGGCGCCGCCGCCGGCGCCGCCGTCGCCGTCCGCGTCGACGAAGAGGCCGCCGAGGAGGCCGCCGAGGCCCAGGGACCAGTCGAGGTCGTCGGGCAGCACGTCGGAGACGATGGACCGCATGCGCGCCGTGTCGAGGCTGAGCAGGGTCTGGACGTGCGTGAGGACCGCCAGCGCCATCATCGTCGCCATGCAGCCGTTGAAGCAGACGCGCCGCAGGGACCAGGGCCGCCGCCGCCGGTCGACGGGCGCCGCCGGCCGCCGCAGGACCGGCTCCCCGCCGCCGCGCCGCATGGCGCGCACCGCTTTCGGGGGCGCCGCCGCGAGAGCAGCCCAGGCTGCGATCGATTACACGCGGCGCCTCAGCAGAAACCTTTGCCCACAGGTGAAGCCCAAGTTTCCCCCTCCCGCGCGGCCAAGTTTCACATTGGCATAACACGCGCCCACCAACGCGTCCGTCCGGCCGCGCCCGTCCCCCGCGCGGCTCCGCGAATGATCGTGTCGAGCTTGTCTTCGATCCTCTTCTGGCCCTCTTCGAAGCGCGAGCGCCACTCG
>NW_008706157.1:2798-3895 GCF_000186865.1 Aureococcus anophagefferens
GGGGGGGGGTCGCGGCGGGCGCGCGCGCCGGGCGGGCTCAGCTCCAGATGCGGAAGGTGCAGTCCGTCGACGTGGAGACGAGGAGCGTGTCCGCGGGGTCGAAGGCGACGCACTGGACGGCGTCCTCGTGGCCGCGGCCGCTCCAGCACTGCTGGCTCAGGTCCTCGGTGGAGTAGCCCCGCAGCAGGCCGTCGTCGGAGGCGCAGACGATGCGCGTCGCGGACCGGTCGAAGCCGACCTTGTTGCACGGGTGCTGGCTGACCTGGATCGTGCCGATCTCCGTGACCGTGCGCACGTCCCAGAGCTTGATGGCCCCGTCGGCGTCGCAGGACGCGATGACGTCGCCCCGGTTGTTGATGGCGACGGAGTTGCACGCCTGGGCAGGACAAGAGTGCGAAATTTCCAACTTCAAAGGCTCCTCTCTCGGCCGGTTTCCACTCGTTTCGGCTGATTTTTGGACGAGCGATCATCTCTCGGAACGGTCTCGAAGCGTGGATGCTTTTTCTAGAACGCGCGCGCGCGGAACACTCACGTTGAAGCGACGTTGAATCACCCTTGTCCTGCCCCGTTGCACGCGTTCGTGTGGCCGTAGAACGTCTGGACGCAGAGCGCGGACCGCGCGTCCCAGATGGACACGGTCTTGTCGCCGGAGGCCGTGCAGATGTTGTTCGAGTAGGGCTGCCAGCAGCACGAGTTGACGCTGTCGACGTGGCCCCGGAACGTCATGCGGCAGCGGAGCGAGCTCAGGTCCCAGAGCCGCGTCGTGTGGTCCATGGAGCAGGACGCCAAAAAGTCGCCCGTGTGGTGGAAGGCGCAGTCCCAGACGGCCTGCGTGTGGTCCGTGAACGTCGTCGCGCAGGACGCGCCCGCGAAGTCCCAGACCTTGACCGTCTTGTCGCCCGACGACGTCGCGAGGTGCGTGCCCGCGGGGTGGAAGTCGACGCCCGCGACCCAGTCCCGGTGGCCCTCGCCGGACATGACGAGGTCGCAGTTCGGCACGCTCCAGAGCTTCCAGGTCATGTCGTCGGACACCGTCGCTAAAATGGGCTTGTGCGGGTGGAACGCGGCCGCGGCGACGCTGTTGAGGGGATCCTCAG
>NW_008706158.1:0-978 GCF_000186865.1 Aureococcus anophagefferens
TCGCTAACACGGAGAGGAGGCCGCTGCCCATGCAAGCCAAGTAGAGGTACGTGCTCGCCTTGCCCGCCTCGAACTCCCAGTCGCCGACGGCCTCCGCGATGCGCCGGAAGGGCTCGATGAGCAGGTCCTTGAGCGCCTGGCGCGCCCCCTGGGGGGACCGGTCGTAGCGCGCCGCGAAGGCGCCGTTGCGCTCGTCCCGGAGCCAGCGCCGGTACGCGGCCTTGCCGTGGTCGACGTAGGGGATCGACTCGAAGTCGTCGCCGTGGCCCTCCTGAAACCTCATGCGCGCCTCGAGCGACACGAGCGCGTGCGCCTGCCAGACCAGGGGCGCCACGCCCCAGTAGGCCAGCGTCGCCTCGCGCGCGACGCGCGGCGCGGGGCGCGGCCCGCCGTAGCCGTGCGAGAAGCCCGCGGCGCTCACGACGGAGTAGACGACGGCGGCGCCGTCCCTCTCGTCGTCGCGCGCGGCCGTCACGACCGCGAGGCGCCAGCGCATGTCCGCGCCCTCGCACTCCACGACGTCGCCGGGCTCGAAGCGCCAGAGCCGCGCCGTGGCGTCCCAGCGGCTCAGGGGCCGCGCGAGGATGTGCATCGACACGCGCTTTTCCAGGACGAGCGCGTGGTGCACGGCGAGCGCGCGCCGCACGGTCTCGCGCTCGCCGTCGGCTCTTTGCGCCACCACGGACCGCTTCTCCGTGTTAAAGTAGGGGCTGTGGTACTCCTTGAGGCCCGTCCGCGTCAGGTCGCCCGTCGACCCCGGGCTCAGCAGGAACTTGTCCGCGTCCGCGTTGCTCGCGCGGTGCACCGAGTCGTCGGAGAACGCCTCGCTGTAGGCCTGCGGCCGCGTCGACGCCGTGGCGCCCGTCGCGTCCCAGGCATCCTCGAAGTCGATGCCCAAGTCGTCGTCGCCGCCGTCGCCGGACCCTTGGGTCGAGTACGGCGCGTCCGGCTTGCAGGCGCTGTCGAAGAGCTCGGACC
>NW_008706158.1:2522-3891 GCF_000186865.1 Aureococcus anophagefferens
CGACGAGGCCCTCGAGGAGGCGGAGCTCCGCTACATCGAGGATCACCCGGAGGAGTTCCAGGACGACGCGCCGGTCTCCGCGCCCATGGCTGACGCCGCGGCGGCGGGCCTCGCGCCGCCGCCGCCGCCAGCTCGCGAGCTCCGCGTCGTCGACGGCCACCTGCGCTGCGTCGCCGTGCCGGCGCCGGCCGCCGCAGCGCCGCCGCGCTCGCCGCCGGCCGCGCCGGCCTCCGGCTTCGCGCTGCCGCCGCCGCCGCCGGCCGCCGCCGTGCCGCGCCCGCCGTCGAAGAAGCGGCCGGCGGAGAGCGAGCTGCTCTCCCCGTCGAAGTTGCGGCGGACGTACTCCGGCGGCTGAGCGCCGCGCGGCCCTTCCGCCGCCGCGCCGCGCGCCCCGGGCTTCGTCGCCGCGAGAGCCCCAAGTCGCCGGCCTTGTCTTCCTCCTTATGTAGTCTCCTATTCGTATATAGCCGGGCGTTGGGGCCATGGACCGCGCGGCGCGGAGGTCAAGTCGGAGGTCGTCGGCGGGCACGCCGCGCCGGCGCGCCCGCCCCGCGGCCTCGAGCTCTCGAGAGCGCTCTCAGATGTGCTCGCAATCGATGAGCGCCTCGGCGCCACCGCTGCAGTGAACGAGCCACTCGATCGCTTCGACGTGCTGCTTGACGAGCGGCTCGAGCGCGAACGCCTAGAGCGTCGCTTTCGACGCGCTGCTCGAGAGCGAGTCGGCGCTACACGAGCGATTGGCGCCGGTGCTCTGCTGCTTCGCCTTGGCATGCGCGGCGCGGTGCCGCGCGTCGCATTGCCGCCCCACTCGAGCTGAGTCGTGCGCGATAGACCGCGCGTCACGTTCGTGACGCACGAGACGCACAAGTCCTGGCCCGCGCCGGCGGAGGGCGTCGACTACGTCCGGGCGTCGACGCCGGCGGTTCTGCCACGGTCCTCGAAGGCGCGGCGCTGGAGCGAACAGGGCGCGAGGGTCGCGCATGACCCGCACGCAGACGTCGCCTCTTCGTCCACGGTCCCGCTGGTCGTGTCCGTGTGCACGCGCGTTCCGGGCGCCATCGAGCGATCGTTTCGCGTCCCGCGCGAGCCGCCGCCGTCGGCCGCGCGGCCGCCGCGGACGCGGCCTGGCCGTGCGCCGGAGTGCGCCGGATCGCGTCGCGATCCGGGCCCGACACCACCACGCGCGCGCGCGCGCCGCTCGGCGCGTCTCGGCCCGGGCGCGTAGGACGGGCACGCGTAAACTTCTCTGGCAACGAGTCGTATGGGGTCGGGTATCTCTTACGACGCACCAGGACTGCCCGACGGGCCGTCCGATGACGAGGCGGATCTGGCGGCCTCCGCCGTGCCGGGGGCGGTGAGGAGGCGGCGG
>NW_008706159.1:0-3630 GCF_000186865.1 Aureococcus anophagefferens
CGGCTCGCGTGCACGATGCCCGAATCGCCCGGCGCGTTCCAGAAGTTCTACGGTTTGATCTACCCCTGCAACGTCACGGAGTTCTCCTACCGCTACCACCGCGCCGACGCGCCGGCGGACGTCATCGTCGCGTTCCAGCCGCAGACGGACCAATTCATGGACCGCCTCGCGGCGCACGGCTACGCGCCGCGCGACATCACGGACGACGAGCTCGTCAACACGCACCTGCGCCACCTGAACGGCGGGCGCTCCGAGTTCGTCGGCGACGAGCGCATCTTCCGCTTCGAGTTCCCCGAGGCGCCGGGCGCGCTCAAGAACTTCCTCGCGCACTTTGAGACGGACGCGTTCAACTGCAGCCTCTTCCACTACCGCAACTACGGCCACGACTTCGGCCGCGTGCTCGTCGGCGTCCAGGCGACGACGGACCGGGCGGAGCGCAAGCTCAACGACTTCCTCGAGAAGCTCGGCTACCGCTACACCGAGGAGACGCACAACCCGACCTACGTCCAGTTCCTCACGAGCCAGCGCTGCCTGAAACGGTAGGGGCTGCGGTCGTAACCTCGCCGATTAGGACGCTGGTCGTTCCCGGTCGGGGGGAGCCATGTACGCGTCGTCGCGAGCTTCAACTAAAGTACTTGAACTGCAACATCGCCGGCCGGCCGCCGCGAGCCCGCCGTCGGGCCCGTCCACGTCGCCGCGTGTCGCCGCCCGACCCGTCAGGCACGACGTTCGAGGAGGACGGCTGCGCCTGGAACGACGTCGTCGAGGACTCGTCGGGAGGCAGCCGCGCGGGGGGGGGCAAACGAGTCGAGGGAGCGGGGCTGACTGTCGGACGACTTACCAATGAAGGGGGAGAGGAACAAGGGGCCCGTACGCGTCCGCCCAGAGCCGGATGAGCGTATTGAAGCGCTGGTCTGAGAGGTCCGCGAGGGTCGTAATGCGGCGCGCTCTCATACCGGACAAATAATCGGCGACCTGCGCCTGCGCCACCGTCTGGACTCCCGGGCCTTGAGTTCCACACGGCGCGCCAGTGGTCCAGTCTCCTTGGAAGGGCGCGAGGCCACCTCGCTCCATGCGCAGTTTCAGTCTCATGGCGGCGCGGTTCTTCTCCACGTTCGCCCAGTACCGCCGTCTCACGTGCTCGATGCCCTGGACGTACGAGTCCCGGCGCCGCGCGAGCATGAACTGGTGCAGCTCCTCCGGCGTCGGCGCGACGAGCGTGCACGGCGGCAGCGCGTTCGGGTCCTGCGGGAAGGTCGCGACCCAGTTCCGCAGGCGCTCTCGCTCCTCTTCGATCGACGCGCGCGACTCCGCGAGCCACGTGAGGATTGTCACGAACCGCCAGTAGTTGATGCCGCATACACGGTGAAAGATCATGAGCGCGAAGTTCTTGACGTCGACGAACACCCACTCGTCCTCGCCATCTTCGAAGCAGATGTCCCGCGTGAATCCCAAGAAGCGCTGGCCCGCGGCCAAGTCCCAGAGAAAGTACATCTCGTAGGCCTGCACGTCCACGAAGATCGACGCGAAGACGCCCATGGACTCGACCATCTTGCCCTTGTCCGTGACGGCCATCACGTAGTAGTGCAACACGACGGGCGCCGTGCC
This sequence comes from Aureococcus anophagefferens, assembly GCF_000186865.1. Taxonomy (NCBI): domain Eukaryota; class Pelagophyceae; order Pelagomonadales; family Pelagomonadaceae; genus Aureococcus; species Aureococcus anophagefferens. The sequence goes on from NW_008706159.1 coordinate 1,609, forward strand.
CCACATGACGCGCACCTGAAGGCCCTTCTTCTCCGGCTTCTTCTTTCGCCAGCGCTCGGCGTCGACGTGCCCCCCGAGGGCGTCCGCGCCGTTGACCGTGGGGCCGTTGGCGTGGCAGCGCAGGTTCAGCGGCTCCGCGCCGTCGGCCGCGCGCGCCGCGTACGCGACGATCACGCCGAGCGCCTCCGGTGCCACCCGATTCATCGACGCGTGGTTGTAGCCGAAATCCTCCAGGCCGTGGCCGAGGAACTGGAAGCCACGGCGATTGTTCTGCTTGTGAATAGATCTGTTGCCCATGTTCGCGTCCCTCGCGAGCCCTCCGACGATTTCGAGAGCTCCGAAGAGGTCCGCGTCGTACATCATGCCGATGCGCGTCTTCCCCAGCACCTCCGCCAGCTTCGACACCATCGCGGGGTTGAAGTTCTCGGAGCCGGCGCCGCGCTTCGCGCTGTACCACGTGGTCTTCTCGTGGATCTCGACTTCGATCAGGCCGGGCATCTCCGCGATCTCGGCCTCCGTCAGGAGCCGCGTCTGGTGGCGAACGCCCGGTTTTGTACGGGCCGTTCTTGCTGCCCTCGCCGTTATGGCAATCCTCGTCGTCGGAGTCGTCGTCGTCCTCATCCTCGTCGTCGTCGGAGTCGTCGTCGTCGTCGTCGGAGTCGGAGTCGTCGCTGTCGTCGTGGCACTTCCCGGCGTAGAGCTTCTGGAACTTCTGGTACTGCTTCGGCGTCATGGTCATCGTAAATGTGGCGCTGGTGGGCCTCGGGGGCCACGGGCGTGCAAGCTGCTGAAGCGGGGGGGCGCGCTCGACGAGCGAGGAGGCCGGAGGCACGAGTTGCGGTCGACGGGGTGACGATCGCCGACGACTCCGTCCACTCGCCGGGCGTCGCCACAAGGCGACGACGCCGCACGGAATCTGCCAGTTGCGAGAGATGATGCGCGCTCTCCGATGCTACGCGCTGCTGCCGGCGCTCGCGTGGTCGCTCGCGCCGCCGCAAGTGCTGGACGCCAAGACCGTCGCGCACTCCCTCTGGCAGGAGCGCGACCTCTTCGAGACGAGCGTCCACGCGCTCATCACGCGCGGACCGCCGGGTCCCCCGGCCTTCCGCCTGGCCTACATGCCCTGCCGGAACCGCGGCGAGATCCTGCGGCTCATGCTCGAGGAGGCCCAGGTGCCCTACGAGCTGGAAATAGTAGGCTTCAGGGCCTGGCGCGACGGCGGCGTCAAGGCGACGACGCCGCACGGGAAGCTGCCGGTGCTCCGCGACTACGACGGCCGCGGCGCGGACCTCGGCCAGGAGGGCGCCATCACGCGCTTCCTCGCGCGCAAGCTCGGCCTCGCCGGGCGCACGCCCGAGGAGGAGGCCACGGTCGACTCCCTGTACTGCTTCTGGTTCGCGACGCTTCGAAACAACGGCGTGTCGCACGACGGCGAGCACTTCTCCTGCGCGGCGCTCAAGGCCGTCGAGGACGTGGGTGAGTTAGCGCGGCCGCCCTACGGCGCGGTCTTCCGCCAGAACACGCTCTCCAAGGCCGAGCGGAGCCTCGTGGCGCTGGACTTTTTCGAGAAGACGCTGGCGGACGCCGGCACGGGCTTCCTCGTCGCCGACGCGCCGACGGTCGTGGACCTGGGCCTCTTCTACATCCTCTACGAGCTCGGCGAGGACGACATCTGCCCCGACTGGGCCGACAAGTTCGGCCTGCCCCTGCTGCGCGCGTTCGCGGACCGCGTCGCCGCGCGGCCGCAGATCGCCGCGTTCCTCGCGTCGCCGGCGCGCATGCCGCGCTACGCCCGGGAACCCTCTGGCGCGAGCCTCTACACCTACCTCGCCGGGCGCGACTCGCCCGACTTAAGCCTCTAGCTAGAGCCGCTTCCACGTGTCGGGCCCCATGAGCCCGCCCATGAAGTAGACCAGCAGCCGCATGGGCGCGCAGCCGATCTGCTCGATGGCCCAGGGCACGAAGGTCGGGCCCCAGCGGATGATCATGTACCACTTGAAGAGGAACCAGTTGAGCCCCGGA
>NW_008706160.1:0-1102 GCF_000186865.1 Aureococcus anophagefferens
CGCCGCGGAGCTCGGCTGCGCCGCGGACGCGCTGCCGCCGCCCGCGGCCGCGCTCGCGGCGCTCGTCAACTACCAGAAGCTCGCGCTCCAGATGATCGGCAACTTCAAGAACCCCATCAACCTCAAGAAGCGGGACCCCATGTCCTGGGACGAGATCGACGCCTACGTCCGCGCGCGCTACGACGAGAAGTGGGACCCGGCCTGGGTCGCGCAAGACCTCGCGGACGACCCCACGAACCGCAAGCGCGGCGGCGACGCCGCGCCCTGAGACCCCGCCGGCCTAACTCGCGTCGTCGCCGATTTTGATCCCGTAGCCTGTTACTCGGACCACTCCGCCTCCTCGCCGCCGGGGAAGACGGCGACGTCGTCCTCGTCGTCGTCGTCCTCCGGCGCCTCGGCGGCGGCGTCGTCCCCGCGCCGCCGGCGCCGCGGCGGCGAAACCGGCGCGTCGTCGCGCCACTCCTCCTCCTCCTCCTCCTCGCCGCCGCGGCGCCGCGAAACCCCGGCGGCCTTGCGCTTCGTCGCCGCGCGCCGGAGCCGCTCCTCGACGGCCCGGCCGTCGACGACGATGCGATTCCACGCGTTGATGAGCCGCTTCGCCGCGCGGCGCTGGCCGTCGGACCCGGTCTTCCGCAGCGAATCGAGGACGCCGTCGCGGCCGCCGAGGTCCAGGCCCGCGATCTCGTTGAACTCGACGCGCGCGGAGAAGAGGTCGCGGAGCAGCCGCGCGGCGTCGGCGCCGCCGTCGCGCGCCTCGCGCAGCGCGCGCGCGAGCGCTTCGAGCTTCTTCTTCCGCTCGCTCGACACGCCGACGCGGCACACGGGGAACGGAATAATGATGCCCATCGGCGTGTCGTTCGGCGGGGGCCTATTGCCAAACAACTCCGTGCCTCAACATTCAAGGTGAACTCAATACCGGGAGCGCGCGACGGGCGTCACCCCCCCTTCCCCGCGCGCCGGCGGGCTCTGTTACGCCTCCGTCGTCGTCGCGCCGGCGGGGGCGGCGGCGTCGGCTTCGGTGCGGCGGCGGCCTAGGGGCGCTCGGCCACGGGACGTCGTGGACGCGTTGAACTTGTCGACGCAGTCCGTGCACGTGTGGCCG
>NW_008706160.1:2845-3887 GCF_000186865.1 Aureococcus anophagefferens
GCGGCGAAGGCCTCGGCCGCCGCCTCGGCGTCGCGCTTGCCCGCCGCGTAGCCCGCGGACAGGGACCCGAGCCAGGGCGGCATCGTCGCGCCGACGACGACCGCGCGGGGCACGCCGGCGGCGGCCGCCGCGGCGAGGACGCCGCGGACCGTATCGCCGTTGTCGCGCCGGTCCGCGCCGGGCAGCGGCGGCGTCCCGACGCTCGCGACGACCGCGGCCGCGCCGTCGAGCGCGTCGCCGAACGTCGCCGCGTCGAGCGCGTCGCCCGCGCGCCAGTCCACGGCGTCGCCCCAGGTCGCCGCGTGCGCCGGCGCGGAGCCGGACCGCGACACGCTCACGGCCTCGACGCCCGCGACGCCGGCGAGCCGCTGGAGCACGGCGCTGCCGACGAAGCCGTTGCCGCCGAAGACGACGACGCGCTTCAGCGCCATGCCCGCGGAGCGTTGCGCTGCTGCTGGTTTTCGGGCCGCCCGACGCTTGAGTCACAAGCTGAGCGAGAGGACGAAGTATGAGTCTGTTTGAAGTGCAAATTCCTTGCAAGGCCGCATTGGAGAGGATCGACACTAAGTCTTATTTCCACTGGGCGGGCTGCCCGGCAAGTCCGGCAGCTGAAAAACCCATGTGGCGGCGCGCCTTGGCGGCGGCGATCGCGGTCGCCGTCGCCGGAGCGGAGGACTCCTGCGCCGTCTCGTTCGCGGCGCACGTCATCAGCGACGCAGCGGACGCGGCCTGGTCCGTCTTCGCCATCGACGTCGACGGCGACGGCGACGTCGACGTGCTGTCGGCGTCCGGCGACGACGACACGGTCGCGTGGTACGACAACGACGGGTCGCAGTCCTTCACGGAGCGCATCGCGGCAGCGCGAGCTGCGGGCCGCGATGGAGATCGCGCACGCGCGCGGCGACGACCGCGGCGCGCGCAAGGTCTGGATCCTGCACGAGTTCGAGGCGGCGCTCGTCGACCCCTGGGGCCTCTGCGAGTCGGACCAGGCGAGCCTCGAGCCCGTGACCCACGAGCTCTGGAAGCGCCTCGAGGTCGCGCA
>NW_008706161.1:0-1457 GCF_000186865.1 Aureococcus anophagefferens
GCTCAGCGCGCGCCAGGGCACGGGCACGAAGTAGAGCCGCGGCGGCCCGTCGATGGCGCCGCGGCTCCGCGCCGCCTCGCCGGGCGCCCCGGGCGCGAACGGCGCGCGGCACGGGTGCCGGAGGAACCGGTCCACGACGAAGACCTCCGGCAGGAACTGGCGGAGCTCGCCGCCGAAGCGCCAGTCGCGGTCCAGGATGGCCACGACGTCGTCGAAGAGCGCCTCGAAGCCCGGGTAGACGACGAGCGACGACGCGCAGGACACGGGGCGCGCGCTCCGCGCCTCGAATCGACGCGCGGCCCGGAGCAGCGACCGCACGCCCCCGAAGGCCTCGTCGGCCCGCGGCGCCTCGTCGCGCTCCCGGTCGACGTTGCGCGGCAGCGTCGTCGCCGCGGGCGCGCAGGCCGACGCGTCGACGCCCACGAACGCGCAGAGCTCGCCGTAGGCCGCGCCCGCCTCGAGGTCGAGCGTCAGCAATCGGTCCCGCGGCGCCGCGGCCGCGACGGCGGCGTCGTAGCGCTCGAGGCGCTCGACGGCGCGCGGCGGCACGCCGCAGGCGTCCCCGCAGCCGGGCCGGCCGGACGCCGTGCGCGCGACGCTCTCGAGCCAGCGGGCCCGGTCGCGCGTCGTCAGCACGACCTTGGATTTCGGGAAGCGCCGGAGCACCTCGGCGTAGGCGCCCTGGGCCGGGTGGTCCAGCACGGCGTCGACGGTCTCGAACTGCGCCCAGTCCATGGTCGGCGCGTGCGACGCGCGCACCTGGGACCGCAGCCCCAGCGCCTCCAGAGCGTGAGACACGAGGTGCGTGCCCGTGTGGCTGAAGCCGGCGACGACGATGACGCTGTGGTTGCTCTCGCACCGCGCCGCCACGGCCAGCAGCCAGAGCCCAAGGTGGAGTCGCATGGACCTCATCGACGCCATCGAGGACCTGTCAAGAGATTCGCCCGATCGAATATAATCGCAGGACCGCGGACGTGCCACGGGGGGCGGGGAGGGGATGCGGCCACGGTCGCCAAGGCCGCGCGCGAAGGCCGTACGGCGCGGCGCGAGGCCAGACGACGCCCCGCGACGGCTGAGCCGGTTTGATTCGCTCGTCGCCCGTGGCCCGGTCGCCCGTTTTGGCCGAAAGCCGTCGCGAGGGCTCGATTTTTCGGGCGACGTTCAAGGGGTCGGGGACACCATGACGGGACGCGGGGCGGCGCTATAAGCGATGTGAAGCGCGTGGGTGCTTTCTACGCGTGCGTGGAAGACGACAAATGATCTCGATGTCAGAGGAGCCTGCTGCGCGGCCTCGCGAGGTCGCGGATTTTGATGATGAGGTGAGTGTGAGATGAGTGTGGAGGGGAAGGAAGCTCAGGCCAGCGATGCAGCGACGGTGCCGAACCCGTAGCTTACCCGTGGCAGCGAGGTCGTCCGCCTGGAGAGCTGCTGCAGCCAGGCCAGTCGCCCACCGCAGC
>NW_008706161.1:2556-3882 GCF_000186865.1 Aureococcus anophagefferens
GGCCCCATGGCCACCGATTCCTTTGGTTCTTGTTGCATCTGAAAGAGCTCAATGTCGTCTTGCGCGCTGGGCCATTAACTCCGAATCTTCAACCGCCTTGAAAGTTGCATTTCAACGTTCCTCAGCCACATATATAAAATTTTAATAATGCGCGGAGCCCCGGCGCGGCGCCGTCGCTCGAGCTCACGCGGTGATCGAGGTGTGTGGGCCGCGAGCGCGCGCCGCACGCCGAGCGCCGCAGCGTCCGCGGACCGTTTCGCGCCGCCGCGCCCGTCGCGCCGCGCGCCGCCGAGCCGCGCCGCGCCGCCGCGACCGGGCGCGCCGCCGGTGCGATGATCAACTTCATGCTCCTCGTGAGCCGACAAGGCAAGACGCGCCTCACCAAGTGGTACGAGTCCTACTCGACGAAGGAGAAGGCGCGCATCGTGCGCGAGGTCACGGCGCGGACCGGCGCCGGAGGCCCGCGCGCGCGCCGCGCGGCGCCGCGCGCGCGCGCCGCGCGCGAAGCGCCCCGCCGCCGGAGCCCCCCCCCCCCCCGCCAGGCGACGGTGCTCGCGCGCGCGCCGAAGATGTGCAACTTCATCGAGTGGCGCGCCGACAAGAAGATCGTCTACAAGCGCTACGCGAGCCTCTTCTTCATCTGCTGCGGCGACCGGCGCCGCGAACGGGCGCCGCGGCGCCGGTCGCGCGCCTCCGGGACGGGCGCGCGCGCGTCGCGCGCGCTCCGAGCGACGATCGCTCGCCGAGCCATCGGCGGCGACGATCGGCCGACGGCCGAGGGCAAGTTGAAGTTTTTTACCAGCAAGTTGAAGTTTTTACCCGCAGGCGTCGACTCCGAGGACAACGAGCTCATCACGTTGGAGATGATCCACCTCTTCGTCGAGGTGCTGGACCGCTACTTCGGCAACGTCTGCGAGCTCGACATCATCTTCAACTTCCACAAGGCCTACTACATCCTCGACGAGCTCTTCATCGCGGGCGAGCTCGAGGAGAGCTCGAAGAAGGAGGTCCTGTCCATCTGCGCGCAGATGGACGAGATGATGGACGAGTCCAAGGAGGAGGGCAACGGCAAGGGCGGCCGCAAGTAGGCCCCGGCTAATCCATCCCCCGTCGCTGGTCCCTCGCCCTTCGCTCGCTTCCCCGCGCCGCGGCTCGGGCGCCCCTAGTCGCCCTCGCGCGCGGGCGCGCAACATGCGAAAAACGCGGCGTCGACGGACGCGAGGCCGCCGAGGAGGGAGAGCCGCGCCGCGCCGCGGTCGCGCTCCTGGTCCGCGAAGGCCGCGTCGCGCTTTTCGCCCTGACGAAGAGCAGCGTCGCGGGCCGCGC
>NW_008706162.1:0-630 GCF_000186865.1 Aureococcus anophagefferens
CCGCCGGCGGCGGCCGCGGCGGCGACGCCCGCGAGCACGGCCGCGCGGCGCACGCGCGCGACCGTCGCCGCGTCGTAGGGCCCGCCGACGGCGCGGCAGAAGGCGCCGCAGAGGACCGCGAGCGCGTCCGGCCGCGGCCGCGCCGCGGCCGCGCCGCCGGCCTCGTCGACGGCCGCGGGCGCCTCGGGCTCGCCGCCGTCGCCGCCCCGCCGCAGGAAGCCGCTGTCGAGGCGGTCGCCGTCGTCGTCGTCGCCCGCGTCGGCGTCGTCGGCGCGCCACGCGGCGAGGAGGGGCCGCAGCGCGGCGAGGAACGGCCCCAGGCCGCCGCCGACGGCGACGTCGAGCTCCGCGCGGCGCAGCGCGAAGAGCGACGCGCCCGCGGGCGCCGGCGCCCCAAAGGGGTAGGCCCAGGCGAGGTCCGGCGCCGGCGGCGGCGCCCGCAGGAGCGCCACGCCGAGCGCGGCGACGCGCGCGGCCGCGACGGCGGGCAGCGCGACGTCGGGCCGCGAGGGCGCGTGGCGGCGCTCGAGGTCGTCCGCGAAGGCGCCCGCGACGTCGAGCCAGGCGCCCGCGTCGCGCGCCGCGTCCGCGTCGCCGCGCAGCAGGCCGCCGACGAGCGCGGCACGCGCG
>NW_008706162.1:2875-3868 GCF_000186865.1 Aureococcus anophagefferens
CGCGCGCGCGCGCGCGCCGCGGCCGCGGAGGCCCCGGCGCCGGCCGCGAGGTCCGCGAGGCCCGCGGCGCGCTCGGGCGCCCGCAGCGCGCGCTCGTGGGGCGCCGCGGCCGCGTCCGCGGCCGCGCCGCGCGCGTCGAGCGCCGCGACCGCGCCGCGGACCGCGCGGTCGAGGAACGAGTCGCCGTCGGCGCGCTTCGCCGCGTCCGCGCGCGCCGCGGCGGCCGCGAGCGCCGCGCTCTCGACGCGCGCCGGGTCGCAGAAGGCCGCGAGGTCCGCGCCGAGCGCGGACGCCTCGTCCGCGAGCGGCGGCCACGCGCGCCACGCGCCCGACGCCGCGGCGGCCGCGACGGACGGCCGCGGCTCCGCGCGGCCGGCGAGCGCGTCGGCCCAGGCGAGGCGCGGCGCCGCGGACCGCGACAGCGCCGCCGCCGCGGCGTCCGCGGCCGCGAAGCCGGCCGCGCGGAACCCGCCGGGCGGCGCGCCGCCGACGACGACCTGCGCGCAGCGGTTCCGCATGGCCCGGCTCACGTCGCCGCCGAAGGACGGGTCCACGGTGAGGAAGACGCGGAAGCCCGGCGCCGGCGCGACGACGCGGTGCTCGCCGCCGACGGCGCCGCCCTCGGCGAGCGCGAGCGCGCCGCCGGGCTCGAGGAGCGCGTTGAGCCGGTCGAGCACGGACGGCGGGCAGAGGTTCGCGTCGTCGAGGACGAGCCAGGCGCCCTTGGCCGCGGCCTGGACCACGGGCCCGTCGACCCACTCGAAGCGCGGCGGCTCGTCGCGCGGCCGCCGCTCGCTCACGGCGAGGCGCGCGAGCGCCGCGTCGACGACGCCGGCGCCGCTCCCGTCGCGGCGCCGCGCGTCGACGCGGCGCCGGCGCCGGGCGCCGTCGACCTGCTCGTAGCCGCCGAGGAGGTCGCCGACGTCCGTGCCGGGCTGGAGCTGGAGCTCCCACAGGTCCGCGCCGGCGGCGTCGGCGAGCGCGCGGAGGAGC
>NW_008706163.1:0-1357 GCF_000186865.1 Aureococcus anophagefferens
AACTGCGCGTCGAGGGCGGCGCGTCGAACCACTTGGCTCTTCACGGCCGAGCGGCTCGCGGCGCTGGACCTCGGCGGCGGCGCCATGGCCGACGGCGTCGTCGTGACGGCCGCGGACGCGGCGGCCGTGCGCCGCATGCAGGTCGACCTCGGCCGCTGGCTCGCGCCGGCCGCCGCGGACGCGCTCGACCGGAGCGGCGCGGTGTCCGGGTTCTACATCGCGCCGCCGGCGGCCGCGTGGCCGCCGCCGGGCTGGCCGCCGGCGCCCGCGGCCTTCGAGCCCTTCGGCACGCCCTGGGTCGAGCTGCGGCGCCGCGTGTCCGCCGCCGTCGCCGCGGACCCGGGCCTCGCGCTCCGCGTCGCCTACGAGCGCCGCGGCGAGCGCCGCGTCTTCGAGCGCTCCGCCGACGGCGCCCTCGCGCCGGGCTCGGACCCGGAGCTCCTCGAGCCCCTCCGCGGGCTCCGCGCGCTCGTCTTCAGGTTCCGCGCGTTCGACGCGGGACCCGGGAGCCCCTGCCGCCACTAATCGCACGCGGCGCGTCGGGGCCCGCGCGCGTGGAAGGCCGCGCCCCCGGCCGCCCGGCGGACCGCGTGCGTCGACGCGAGCGCGGCGACGCGGACGGCCTCGCGGACGACGACGAAGTCGCCGGGGTGCGCGTCGACGAGCGCGCGAGGGGCTCCTCTGAGCTCCTCCAGCAGCGCGATCGTGTCCACGGCGAGCGCGCGGCGCCAAAAGTCCGCGCCGAGCTCGAGCAGCGCCAGCGACGCCGTCGAGTCGAGGGGCGCGCGCAGCCCGTCCGGCGCCTCCGGGAGGAGCGGCGCGTCGCGATCCGTTTCGCGCTCGAGGTTCCGCGGCGGCGGCATCGCGTGTCGGACGAGCGTTGGGACAACGACTGGCTGACGATGGTGGGCACCTCCTTCTCGATTGTCGAGAGCACGAACCATTGGGTCAGGCCGGACGGGCTGCTGAGTGAAATGACAACGTCAACCTCGACCCAGACACCGCGCCGCGTACCGGAGTATGCCCACCGTTTGAGCGCCCTCGACAACAAATGCTTCGCTCCTCGAGCAAGGCGCGGTCCGAGGGCGAGGCCATGGCGCTCGCCTGGTGCGCGGCCCTGGTCGTCCCCGAGGACCGCCTGTCGCCTTCGAGCAAATCCAAGGACGCGGGCCTCGAGGGCCTCGCGCGGGGCGTCGAAAGCGGCGCCATGGGCGAGGCCGTGGCTTTGGCCCTGCGCACGACGGGCGAGGCCCTGCGGGCCGCGAACGTGCCGCGGTCCTTCGAGCGCGCCATCGTCGAGACGGCGCGGCGCTTCTGCCTGGAGCCCGTCGCCGCCGTCGCGGCCGTCACGGCCGCG
>NW_008706163.1:2835-3858 GCF_000186865.1 Aureococcus anophagefferens
ACGCGCGCGACCGCGACGCGGCGACCCTGGCGCTCCAGGCCGAGCTCCAGGCCGCGTCCGCCGCCGTCGTCGCCGCCGCGGAGCGGCGCCGCGGCGGCGGCGGCGGCGACGCGCTCGGCGACGCGCGCGCGGCGCTCGACGCGCTCAAGCGCACCTTCGTCGCGAACGGGGCGGGAAACGAGTGATTCAAGTTCGCTTCAACGTGAGTGTTCCGCGCGCGCGCGTTCCGGAAAAAGCATCCACGCGTCGAGAGCGCTCCGAGAGATGATCGCTCGTCCAAAAATTAGCCGAAACGAGTGGAAACCGACCGAGATAGGAGCCTTTGAAGTTGGGAATTTCGCACTCTTTTCCTGCCCAGGTCGCGAAGCGCGCCGCGGACCTCGACGTCTGCGACGCGGTCCTCGGCCTCGAGGGCCGCGGCGCGGCGCCCGGCCCGCGGGGCGACCGCCTCGCCGCCGCGCGCGCCATGGCCCTGCGGGCGACGGCCCACGCCGCGCGGACCGCGGGCGACGGCGCGCGCGTATCCGCCGTCGACGCGGCGACGCGGCGCCACGGGAACCCCGCGGCCATGGGCGACCCGCTCCTCGGCGCCTTCGACGCCGTCCACGGCGACGTCGCCGCCCTCCTCGCCGCCGGCGCCCTCGCGGCGCCCAGGGGGGCCGCGCCCCTCGACGACCACAACAAAGCCCCCCCGCCGCCGGGGTCGGCGAAGAAGTCGCCCCTCGCCGCGCTCCTCGGCAGCGCGTAACGCTTACGACTCCCAGACCATGGACATGGTCCCGTCGGGGGCCGTCACGACGCGGCCGCAGCGCAGCGGGGCCGCGCCGCCCGCCGGCGCCGGCCGCGGCGCGGCCGGCGCGGCGCCGGCGCCGTCCCCGGGCGCGGCCGCGAGGAGCCGCGCGACGCCGCGGTCCCGCGCCGCGGCGGCGTCGCTCCGCTTCCTCGCCTCCTCGGCGTCGCGGCGCCGGGCGGCCTCGCCGTCGAGGCGGTCGCCGAGGGCCGCGGCCGCGGCCTCTAGCGCGG
>NW_008706164.1:0-1841 GCF_000186865.1 Aureococcus anophagefferens
GCCGCCGCCGCCGCCGCCGCCGCCGCCGCCGCCGCCGCCGCCGCCGCCGCCGCCGCGCGCGCGCGCGCGCGGGCATTCGAACCTACAATCAGACACAGAACGGCATAGGGAAGGCCATTTTAGCTCAGTGGGTGAAACTGTGACGGTAATAGACGGGATCCCGAAATCGAGTGGGCGCGCGCGCAGCCCGCAGCCGCAGTGATCGACCGAATGTACTCCGCCAAAAGGATGGGGCAGCGCCGGCGCAACTCACTGGCGTGCTCCAGTGCACTTCCTTGGCCCGGGATGGGCCCCGATAGCGGTTCTGGCGGCGTCGGGGCAGCCCAGACGTCGCATGCGCACTCCTGCGGACAAACGGGTTGGGGCATCCTGTCGTCAAGCGGCAAACATATCTGTAATTTATATAGGGGGGATAATAAAAAAAATGGACCTCCAAAAGACCTGGGTTTCATACTCAAAAAGACCTGGAAAAGCATCAAACCTGGGAATCAGACCAAAAGACCTGGGTTTAAAACCTGAGCATCGGACTTCACTAGGTCGAGTGCTGCGCATGCGCGCACTGCATGGCGATGCAGTGCGCATGCGCGCGGTCAGCGGACGCGCAAGCGATGCCTCGCCTGGCTCAACGGTACACGCCCCGAGGAGGCTCTCCTCTGCGTTTTCCCTCGTGAGAGGTCTTTTCCGCGCGGTTTCTCGAAAAAGAGTTTCCGCAAATCTACGCGCGTCGTCACTCCACGACGCGCAAGCTCACGTCGCCTGCCCTGAGGTTGGCCTTCGGGTCTGGGCAGAGTGCGCGACGTCCCGAGAGGCTCCGGGCGTTGGGCTCCCCGCCGGACTGGGGTCAGCAGCCCCGCCTGCTGCCCTGGCCGCGAAACCCCGTTCGGTCGACCGAGCGGGGGGACGCGGCAGGTCCGGAGGCTTACCCGGCGTCACTCGGCCACGAGGCAGCGAGAGCGCTGGACCAGCGCGCTCTTTGGGGTCCCTCACCCCGGACGTGACGCGCCTAGGCGCTCCTCCCAGCGAGAGTCCGGTTCCCCGTGGGTCTCGGCTAGGCCCTGGCTAGCAGTAAGCGACTCCAGGCCAAAGACTCGTGTCGAGCATGACCGCGATTGACGCGTGAGAGCGCCCTGCTCAACGCCTGAAACATAACAAATGGCCGACTACATCAGACGAACCGCCGACCCATTCCTCGACGACCTCGACGCGGAGACCAAGGAGATGATGATCGGCGCGCTGGAGATCGCCTGCGAGTCGCGCGAGTTCGAGACCGACGAGGTCGAGGACATCTTCGTCGGCAGCGGCTGCTCGAGCGAGGTCGCGCGGCGGCGCTGCGGCGAGCTGCGGCGCGCGCTCGGCTACGGCGGCGCCGGCGACGCCGGCGGCGCCGCGGACGACGGCGGCGCCGCGGACGACGGCGGCGTCGACTACGAGGACCAGCGGCCCTTGGCGGTCTACGCGTTCGTCGCCCTCGTGGTCGTCGGCGTCGTCGCCTGGCTGCTGCGCCTCGAGGAGGGCGAGGGCATCAGGCTCATCTGCGAGCACTACCACACGTGCCTGATGGGCGTCGTGCTCATCCCCGTCTTCCACTCGCTCCGGGGCCAGAAGCTCGCGCTCGACGGCCACGACTCCGATAGCGACTAAGTCGGATCGACGAGCTCGCCCTCGTCCCCGAAGCTCCCGAGCGAGGCGCTCGGCGACGGCGGCGTCGGCGGCTCGACGAGGACGAAGCCGTCGTCGTCGTCGGGCGGCGGCGGCGGCGCGGCGCCCTCGGCGCCGTCGGCCCCGGCGTCGTCCGCGGGCGCCGGCCGTCGCGGCGCGTCGTCGACGGCGGCCGTCCGGCC
>NW_008706164.1:2593-3859 GCF_000186865.1 Aureococcus anophagefferens
CGGCTCCGCCGCGCCGGCCGCGAGGAGCTCGGCGCGGGCCGCGTCCATGCTGTGGTCCTCGCGCCATATGAGCATGGCCTCGAAGGCCGCGGCGGCGGCCCGGAGGGGCTCCTTCTCGCGCGCGTAGCCGCGCAGGAATCGCAACAGGCAGAGGTCGTCGTCGAGGGCCGGCCCGGGCAGCGGCGGCACGGCGTTGAGCGCCTTGCGCAGCGCGACGAGCTGCGCCTGCTCCGCGTCGCTCGCGAGGGCTGCCTCGAAGCCCATGGGTACACACCTTACCGCGGAGCCATCATCCAGAAGACGGAAGGCAACGTGCAGTTCAACGGACGATGGTTTACACGAGGGGCTCGAGGCGGACCTTGTTCGGATTCGGCGCGGGCCCGGGGTCGGGTGCGGGTTCGGGTTCCGGCTCTGGCCGGCGTTCCTCGTCGCAGGTGGGGAGCGGCGCGACCTGGCCCGGCGTCGGCCGCTTCGGCGCGGCGGCCGCGCCGACGGCGACGACTTTCTCGACGCGCTCGACGGCCCGGAGGAAGCGGTCCTTGGCGAGGATCCGCCGCGACGCGCGGCCGTCGTCGCCGTCGTCGGCCTCGCTTCGGCGGATCTCCGCGACCTTGGCGTCCCAGTAGTCGCGGCGCCAGCGGAGCTTGTCCTGGTCGTGCGTCGCCGCGTACTGGCGGAGGTCCCTGAGGCTGTGGCCCGACGCCGTGAAGAGCTTCTCGCCGACGAAGTTCAGGTGCTCCACGGTCAGCGACCGGCGCCGCGCCTCCGCGCGGTGCTCCTCGTGGACGTCGTCGACGGAGATCGTCGACCGCTCGCCGTCGCCGCCGAGCGCGGTCCAGTAGAAGGCCCTCTGGATTGCGACGAGCAGCTGGGGGTCGACGAACTGGCCGTTGAGCAGCGTCCTCACGATGTAGTCCGCCTCCGTGAGCTCCGGGTCGACGCCGTGGTCGACGTCGCGCTGCTTCAGGCGCGCGAACTTGAGCAGCAGCATCTCCTCGAGCTCGCGCGCGTTCGGGATCGCCTCCGCGCCCGACGAGATGCGCTGCCGGTGCCGCACGACGAAGCACTCGTGGATCGACGCCGTGAAGATGGCCACGTAGACGAGCGTGTACACGGCGAAGAGGCTCCGCGTCCAGCCCGGCGCGTCCGCGAGCCCGCCGACGTCGCCGTAGCCGATCGTCGTGCAGGAGACGACGCTGTAGTAGACCGCGTTGGACCAGGAGATGCCCAGCGTGAAGCGCGCGAGCGCCGTGTTCCCGAGCGGAA
>NW_008706165.1:0-1462 GCF_000186865.1 Aureococcus anophagefferens
GAGAGACGCGGAAACTGTGTGGAATCACCGCTGGTTCGGGACGTCCCGACTGATTTTTGGACGAATCGATGGCTCTCGTCGGGTTCTCGAAGCACAGCCGAAGATCTCGAACAGTCGCATACGCTCACATTGAAGTCGGGTTGAAGATTTGATGTCCACACAGGCGGAGAAGGCCTGGTACGCCGCGCACCGGCCGGACCTCGGCGCCGCGCCCGACGCCGCCGCGGCCGCGCCGCGGGAGCCCGCGAAGAAGATCACCTTCCGCAAGACGATGACCCTGGGCCACCCCACGGTCGTCTGGCAGAAGTCGCTGTCCGCCGTGCTGGGCCGGGACTACGCGATCCTCCACGCGTTCCACGAGTGCGCGAAGAAGCGGTCGACGGACGCGGTCCCGACGCTCCACCGCCACGCCTGCAAGAAGTTCTTCAAGAAGCTCAACGGCGTCGAGCCGCCGCCGGACGCCCTCGACCACATCGACGCCGACGCGGGCATCGACGAGGCCACCGTCAAGTACAAGGTCAGGGCAGCAAAAGGGTGCGAAATTCCCACCTTCAAAGGCTCCGATCTCGGCCATTTTCCGCTCGTTTCGGCTGATTTTTGGACGAGCGATCATCTCTCGGAACGGTCTCGAAGCGTGAACGCTTTTTCCGGAACGTGCGCGCGCGGAACACTCACGTTGAAGCTAACTTAATCACCCTTTTGCTGCCCAGGTACAAGGTCGAGGACTACAACGAGTACATGAAGCGGCGCGACGAGATCCGCGCGCGGCACAAGGACTGGATCTCGCGCTACCGCTCCTACAGCGCCGACGGCTGCTACTACCAGGACGACGAGCTGCGGAAAATGGTCGCGGACCTCTGCGCGCACAAGGTCGACGAGGAGGCGCTCCGGGCGGCGCTCGCGGCGACGGGCGCCGTGGAGAAGCCGCTGAAGATCGACGACGCCCACAAGTTCGTCGTCGCCTACGAGAAGCAGCTCCAGGAGGACGACGCTCTGCGCGAGCGCCGCCTGCGGGAGCACCCGGGCTGCCTCCGCGCGCTCTTCCGGTGCCTCCTCTGCATCCCCATCTAAAAAACGTGTGTTGTCGTTCGGCCTTACTTCTGCAGCTTGGGCTGCTTGCGGCCGCGCGCGGCGGCCTTGGGGCCCCAGTGCTCCTCCGGGTTCGGCGCCCAGCGGCGGGCCTTGGTGGCCTTGGCGCGCATGGCCGCCGTCGTCGCGAAGTTGGCCTCGAGGACCGGCGCCGTCGCGAGGATTTTGGCGGCGGCGGACCGCGGCTCCGCGAGGCGCTTCTCGGACACGGGGTGCTTCTTGACCCAGCAGCGGAAGACGTCCCAGAGGACGCGCGGCGGCGCGTCGGTCTTGATGGCGTCGGGCTCGCGGTGGTGCTGGGACACGCGGTAGCCCGCGTGCGTGAGCGCCGCGCGGACCTCGGCCATCTTCGGCGACGCGCAGTGCAACGCGG
>NW_008706165.1:2605-3851 GCF_000186865.1 Aureococcus anophagefferens
CTCGGCCGATGTGACCTGCCCCTCTCGATGGCCGAGTCTATTGACGAGCTTGTTGGCGCGCTGAAAGTCGGCGACGACGATGCCAAGGCGCGCGTCGCGCGCGCGCTGCTTAACCTCACCCTCAAAAAAACCGACGACCAGGTCGCCATCGCGGCGGCCGGCGCCGTCGAGCCGCTCGTCGCGCTGCTGAAGACGCGCAGAAGGGGCAATTGGATCGCCGCCGTCGTGCTGGGCAACCTCGCCCGCAACAACCCCGACGACCAGGTCGCCATCGCGGCGGCCGTCGCCATCGAGCCGCTCGTCGCGCTGCTGAAGACGGACCGCGAGAAGGCCAAGGTGCTCGCCGCGGGCGCGCTGATGAACCTCGTCAAAACCCCCGACAACCAGGTCGCCATCGCGGCGGCCGGCGCCGTCGAGCCGCTCGTCGCGCTGCTGAAGACGGGCAGCGAGAAGGCCAAGGTGCTCGCCGCGGGCGCGCTGATGAACCTCGTCAAAAACCCCGACAACCAGGTCGCCATCGTCGAGGCCGGCGCGATCGAGCCGCTCGTCGCGCTGCTGAAGACGGACCGCGAGTCGGCCAAGGTGATCGCCGCGTTCGTGCTGGGCCACCTCGCCTGCGACCCCGGCAACCGGGGCGCCATCGCGGCGGCCGGCGCCGTCGAGCCGCTCGTCGCGCTGCTGAAGACGGGCAACGACAATGTCAAGGCGCGCGCCGCGTGCGCGCTGATGAACCTCGCCTGCGACCCCGACAACCAAGTCGCCATCGCGGCGGCCGGCGCCGTCAAGCCGCTCATCGCGCTGCTGAAGACGGGCAGCGAGTCGGCCAAAGAAAACGCCGCGGGCGTGCTGTGCAACCTCGCCCTCAACAACGACAACCGGGTCGCCATCGCGAGGGCCGGCGCCGTCGAGCCGCTCATCGCGCTGCTGGAGACGGGCAGCGAGAAGGTCAAAAAGCACGCCGCGGGCGCGCTGGCGCTCCTCGCGGACAGCCCCGGCAACCAGGGCGCCATCGTCGAGGCCGGCGCGATCGAGCCGCTCGTCGCGCTGCTGGAGACGGGCAGCGAGGAGGTCAAAATGAACGCCGCGCGCGCGCTGGCGCTCCTCGCCCGCAACAACGACGCGAACAAGGTCGCCATCGCGGCGGCCGGCGGCATCCGGCCGCTCGTCGCGCTGCTGGAGACGGGCAGCGAGGAGGTCAAAAAGAACGCCGCGCGCGCGCTGGCGCTCCTCGCCCACAACAACGACG
>NW_008706166.1:0-731 GCF_000186865.1 Aureococcus anophagefferens
GTGGTCCGCGCCGGACGGCGCGCACGGTCGCAGCAATGCGAGGAACGCGAGAGCGGTCAGCCGCATCGCATCGCGGCGGCGGTCAGTGCGCACGGATCGACGCCAAAAAGGCAACAACCATCGTGAACCCGACGTCGAGAACGTTGAGTCTGCGTATGGTAGTTGGGAATAAGGGAGCTATTTAATGTTCCCGCGTATCCGTGTCATTCGGTGTCATTCACTCCCAGCCACAGAAAACCATGGGAGCACTTGAAAACCGCCCCGTTTTCGCAGTCGAGATGAAAGAAATTGTTGCAGAGAGAGAGAGAGAGAGGCAGCGCCTCTGCGGGACGACTGAGGCATGCTCTTGCCACTTTGAGCCGCTGCTACGAAGGTGTGGCGTCACTGCCCTGCGCCAGCGCCGGCAGCGCGGGCGTCTGCGAGGCTGCTACGGGTTCCGGAGCGCGGCGTCGTCGGGGCAGCCCCTGCGCCTCCGCGCCGTCGTGAGGCTCTCATCGACGGCGGCAGCGGCGCGGCGCCGCTCGCCCGCGGCGGCGGCGCGCGCGCGCCAGGCGGCGACCGCGCGCTGCGCGCCGCGCCGCGCGTCGAGCGGCGCGGCCGCGGCCGCGGCCGCGCGGCGCGGCCGCGCGGCCGCCGCGGCGAGTGCGGCGAGCGCGCCGGGGAGCGCGCGAGACCGCTGGACGCGGACCACGTGGCGCGCCGCTGTCCGCCGGAGCGCGCGGCGCGCGACG
>NW_008706166.1:2603-3850 GCF_000186865.1 Aureococcus anophagefferens
CCGACGACGACGACGCGCAGGCGCCGACGCCGGTGACGGTCTGCGTGCGCCTGCGGCCCGCGGGCGGCGCGGACGGCGATTTGGCCTGGCGCGCGGCCGAGGACGAGCTCGTGCAGCTCGCGGGCAAGGGCGCGGGCGAGCGCTACCGCTTCGACCACGTCTGTGACGCCGACGCGCACACGACGGAGGTCTACGACCACGCCTGCCGGTCCATCGTCGGCGACCTCGTCTGCGGCCGGAGCGGCACGCTCCTCGCGTACGGCCAGACGGCGTCGGGCAAGACGCACACGATGCAGGGCTTCATGCGCCTCGCGTGCGAGCAGATCTTCGAGGCCGAGGGCGAGACGACGGTGTCCTGCGTCTACCTCGAGGTCTACAACGAGGCCGTGCGCGACCTGCTGAACCCCGAGTCGGCCGTCGCGCTCCGCGAGGAGAAGCACCGGGGCGTCTACGTCGCCGGCGCGCACCGCGTCGTCATCCGCGACCCCAACGAGCTCGACGCGCTGCTGAAGCGCGGCGAAAAGCGGCGGCGCATCGGCAAGACGCGCATGAACTCGCGGAGCTCGCGGAGCCACGCGGTGCTCCAACTCCACGTGGCGACGGACGTCCGCGGCGTCGTGTTCTCGGCCACGCTCAGCCTCGTGGACCTCGCCGGGTCGGAGAAGCCCCGGCGGTCCCGGGCCGAGCACCCGAGCCGGAGCCAGCGCGCGAACTTCGCGGAGGGCGTCATGATCAACAAGTCGCTGACGACGCTGTCGCACGTGCTCAAGCAGCTCGGCGACGGCGAGCGCGCGCCGAGCTTCCGCAACTCCAAGCTCACGCGCCTGCTGCAGCCGACGCTGAGCGGCGGCGCGAAGCTCGCGCTCGTCTGCTGCGTCGCGCCGGGCACGGCGTGCCTCGAGGAGACGCGGACGACGCTGCAGTTCGGCCAGCGCGCGAACCGCGTCGCGCTGCGCGCGCCGCGGCCGCGGCCGCGGCCCCGCGACGACGACCAGCTGCGGGCGCTGGCCGCGCGGCTCGAGCGGGAGAACGTGCAGCTCGCGCGCGCCGTCGCGGCCAAGTCCGCGGCGCTCGCGGAGGAGCGCGCGCGCGTCGCGGCGCTCGAGGCGGCCGCGGCGGCCGCGGCGACTTCCGCGAGCCCGCCGTCGGCGAAGAAGCGGCGCGCGCGGCGCCGCCGGTCGCGGCGCACCTGGGCGCCCGGCGATGCTGCCGAGGGCGACGACGCGCCGGCATTCGCGGCGTCGGCG
>NW_008706167.1:0-1255 GCF_000186865.1 Aureococcus anophagefferens
GCGTCGCGGAGCGTCGAGGCCTTCGCGACGCTCCGGGGCAAGCGGCGGCCCGTGCCGATGGACTTCCGGCTCCGCGGCCACCTCGAGGGCCAGCCCGACGCCGGCGGCGCCGCGGCGCTCGTCGGCAGCTTCGAGTACTCCATGTCCGCGGACCTCATCGGTCCCCTCGTGTTCGTGCCGGACCGCGCGCTGCGGCTCGCGGCGGCCGGCGTCAACCGGAAGCTCGCGCTCGGCGACCGCTTCGCCGACGGCGTCCTCGCGGGCGTGCGCGCCGACGCGCCGTCGTAACGACGCCTAGGCTCCACGCGGCGGGGATAGCGAAAAAGCGACGAGGGGCCGCCGTATGACAGCGGTGGATGCCCCTCGGGTGGGTCGCCCATGGAATCGGTAATTAATTTAAAGCCCTTGCCTACTATATCTTGACGTCGTCCGAGGGCGCACCAGGGCTCAGGCTCTGATTTCTGCCCGAAGAGATGCTGCCCGGGGAGGCCGGACACGACACGTCCCGCACGACCCCGGGCAGGCGTCGAGGGGCGTCCGGCCGGCGCCGTCCTTCAGGTTCGTGCGGCACCGCCGGAGTATCAACGAAAGATATGTGCCGCGAGCGACGCTGAAGTCACCGTGAAGCTCGGCCCATGCTCAGAGTCGATGGCAGCAAGGGGATCTGTATCTAGACTGGGGTGGGTGCTTCACGGGACTGGGCCACGGGAGCTGTGTCCGTCGTTTCTTTCGAAGCAGCCCATTTTGGGACGGCCGTCCATGGGGCTCCCCGGGGCCGGCGCCTGGCGCGGCGCGTCGCCCCCGGTCCCTGGACGAACCTGGCGAAGCCGCTTCGCTGCGGGCGTCGATGCGGCGACGCACGGGCTGCGTCCGTCTCCTCGAAATCGGTTCTGGCGGTCCACGGTCGCGGCAGGTGCGGGCCTCGTTCCGCTTTTCGCCGTCCGCCCATCCCAACCCCTTCCCCCGGGGCCTCCGCGAAAAAACGGAACGAGGCGACCTATTGCTGGCGCAGCAGACGTTCGGGCTCCGGACCGCGGCGCGGCGCCGGTTCTTGAGAGGAGGCCAGATCAACGACTTCTGACTCTGTGGTCAGACCCGCGCAACCGGAGGCGCGTGGGGTGTCTATGAACGATCTCCGACGCTGAGCTGCGCCCGGGAGCGCCAGACGGGTCTGGAGGGGGCCGAACTACCCATTTTACCCCTCAAAACGACTCGTTCTCAGCTCCACGCAATCGGTTTCGCGTCGCGTCTCTTC
>NW_008706167.1:3253-3839 GCF_000186865.1 Aureococcus anophagefferens
GTGGGCCGCGTGGTCGTCGGGGCCGCCGGCGGCGGCGACGAGGCGCGCCGCGTACGCGGCCGCGGCCGCCGCGACGCGCGCGTGCGTCGCCGCAGGCGGGTGCGCCCAGTTCGTCGCGGTGTCGTTCGGCGGCCCCCAGTCCCGGGCGTCGACGACGGGGTCGGCGAGCGTGTCGCCGTAGGCGACGAAGGCGACGCCGTAGCGGGCCGCCGCGCGCCGGTGCGCGGCGAGGCTCGAGGCCTCGTAGTACTGCGACTCGACGACGAGGAGCGCCGACGCGTCCGCGACGAGCGCGAAGCGGAGCAGCGCCTCCGTCGCCGCGAAGACGCGGTCGCCGCGGCCGAAGGGCCGCGCGGCGGTCGTCTCCGCGTCGATGTCCGTCGTCCAGTCCTGCGACTCGCGCGCGTCGTTGACGCTGAAGTCGACGAGGACCAGGTCCGGCGCGCCGCCGCCGTCGCCGTCGAGCGCGAGGAGGTACTCGAGGAAGGGCAGCGTCGACGCCGTCGTCGTGCCGCCGCGCGCGCGGCTGACGACGCGCAGCCGCGGCCGCGGCGAACCCGGCTCCGCGGGCCAGGCGCCGGCGAGG
>NW_008706168.1:0-1128 GCF_000186865.1 Aureococcus anophagefferens
TCGCGGGCCACGACGCCGGCGAGTACGCGTCCCTCAAGGCCGCGGTCGCCTCCCAGGTCTCGCAGCTCCGGACGGTCCTGGAGTCGCACGAGGCCCGCGAGAAGGAGCGGTCCTGGCTCCGGCACCAGACCCAGGGCGAGCTCGACGAGGCGCGCCTCGTCGACGGCGTCGCGGGCGCCCCGGACGTCTACCGGCGCCGCGGCGTCGAGGCCGACGCGGGCGCGCTCTTCCGCCCGAAGACGCCGAAGCGGATCAAGTTCGTCCTCGACATCTCGGGCTCCATGTACACGTTCAACCGCATCGACGACCGCCTGCGGCGCCTCCAGGAGGCCGCCGTGTTCATCCTCGAGGCCTTCGCCAGGGCAGCACAAGAGAGCGAAATTCCCAACTTCAAAGGCTCCTATCTCGGCCGTTTTCCACTCGTTTTGGCTAATTCTTGGACGAGCGATCATCTCTCGGAACGGTCTCGAAGCGTGGATGCTTTTTCCGGAACGCGCGCGCGCGAGACACTCATGTTGAAGCGACGTTGAATCACCCTTTTGCTGCCCAGGCCTTCGCGGGCTTCGAGGCGAAGTACGACCTGGCCGTCGTCGGCCACTCGGGCACGGGCCCCGAGGCCGAGCGCCTCGTCGAGTTCGGCCGGCCCGTGGCGACGGACGCCGAGCGCCTCGCCATCGCCCGCCGGCTCGCGGCGCACGCCCAGTTCGCCCACTCCGGCGACTCGACGCTCGAGGCGACGCGCCTCGCGGTCGACGACGCCGCGGCGGGCGACGCCGACGAGCGCTTCGTCTTCGTCGTCTCCGACGCGGACCTCAAGCGCTACGGCATCACGCCCGAGGCCTGGAACGCCATCCTCATGGCGAGGCACCCGGAGGTCCAGGCCTACGTCGTCCTCATCTCGTCCAACGAGGACGAGGCCGCGGCCATCGTCAGGGGCCTCGCGCCGGGCCACGCGTTCATCGCCGACCAGACCGAGCGCCTCGCCGTGACCTTCAAGCAGATCTTCCTCGGGTCCATGCTCAAGAACCGATAGGGCGTGCGGGCGCGGGTGGGCGACAGGGGACCCGGCGGCTGCATTGACAGTGCACCGCACCTGGAAGTTTGATCCTTCTTGTGAGGAATTACGAT
>NW_008706168.1:1806-3831 GCF_000186865.1 Aureococcus anophagefferens
TGACGCGAGCTCTTCTTCGAGTGCTTCGAGCCCTCGATGGGAGCCATCGGTCCGTCCAAAGATCAGCCGCATCGACTTCGATGTGATCGAGATCGAGAGTTCCGAAGTTCGGCGGGGACGTCCCGAACCGGCGGTCGGTTCCCGCGCAGGCGCGCGGCGCGGCGCGCGCGGCGCTCCGGGACCTCGTCGCCGCCAACGACGCGCGGCTCTTCGGCGGGCGCCTCGCCGCGCTCGCGGCGCGCGTGCCCTGCGGCGCGCCGCGCGCCGCCGCGGCGCCGCGGCGCCGCGCCGCGGCGGTGCTCGTGCACCCGCGCTGGTCCTGCGGCCTCGAGGGCGTCGTCGAGACGTTCCTCGACCACCTGCCGACGGACGTGCCCGTCCTCTGGTTCACGGACGACGAAGAAGCGACGGCCGCGGGCGCGCCGCCGGTCTGCGACGCCGCGGGCGCCGTCGCGGCCGCGGCCGCCGCGGGCCGGCTCGAGACGCGGCGGCCGGGGTCCCTGGGGCCCGGCGAGGCGCTGACCCAGTTCCACTACAGCCAGCTGCGCCTGTCGCCGGCCTTCCACGCGTCCCTCGGCGCGTCCAAAGTCCTCTTCTTCGAGTCGGACACGGTGCTCTGCGGGTCGCCGACGGTCGGCTTCAGGGCAGCACAAGAGAGCGAAATTCCCAACTTCAAAGGCTCCGATCTCGGCCATTTTCCACTCGTTTCGGCTGATTTTTGGACGAGCGATCATCTCTCGGAACGGTGTCGACGCGTGGGCGCTTTTTCCGGAACGCGCGCGCGCGGAACACTCACGTTGAAGCGACGTTGAATCACTCTTGTGCTGCCCAGGTCGGCTTCGACGCGTGGCTCGCGGGCGCGGCGGACTACGTCGGCGCGCCCTGGCCGGCGGACGTCGGGTGGTGCCCCGGGGGCGCGCCCTGCTGCTGCAACGCGGGGCTCAGCCTCGTCGACGTCGACGCGTTCCTGAGGCTTTTCCGCGCGAACGCGACGCGGTCGGACCGCGCGGCCGCGGCGGGGAACGTGCTCGAGGCGCAGTGCGACATGCTCTACCTCGACCTCCAGGCCAAGGGCCTGCTGGACGGGTTCGCGCTCGCGGATCCGGAGCGCGCCCGCGGCTTCTCCGTGGAGGCCGTCGCCGCGCCGCCGGGCGTCGTGCCCTTCGGCGTCCACAAGCCCTGGTGGGCGCTCGCGCAGTACCCGAAGAACCTCTCGGCGCTCGCGGCGACCTGCCCGGAGGTCGCGCGGCTCTGCCCCTACGCGCGGGACGCGCTGAAGAACGCGAACCCGCGCCACGACTCCGCGCCGTTCCTCGCGGAGGTCTGCGACCACGACGCCGCGGCCATCGAGCACCACCGGATCAACGGCAAAGACCAGCACCACTTCGAGCGAGAGCACTAAGCACGACGAGGTGGGGCGGCAGTCTTCCGAGATATGCTCGCGCGCTGCATATCGAGCGCGCCTCCGCTGAAGCCGACGTTGAAGGATCCGGAGGGCTCTCACACGATGGCAGCCCGCAAGCCCATCTCCGTGCGCTACGTCGACGGGCACGGCGCGCTCGTGTCCGTGACCGTCGAGGCGCCGATGGCGGCGACCCTGCGCTGGCTGGCGTCGGCCGTCGAGGCCGCGGGCTGCGAGCGCGTCGCGTGCCTCGCGACGCGCAGCGGGCGGTCGCTGGACATGGCGACGACGGTCGGCGCGCACGTGCTGTCGCGGCGGGACCTGCTGGCGCCCGTGGAGCTCGGCGCCCGGTGCGCGGCGCCGCGCGCGGCGATCCTCGACGGCGCGGCGCCGCGGGCCGAGCTCTCGGCCGGCGCCGTGATCGCGGTTGTTTCGCTCCGCGTGCCCGCGGTCGTCCGGGGCGCCGTCGGCGCGGCGCGCTTCGCGGCCGCGGGTGACCTGACGCCGCGCCTCGCCGCGGAGCTGCTGCGGTCCCTCCCCGTCGACGCGTGCCGGCCCGCGTCGTTCCCCGGCGGCGGGAACGTCTTCGAGACCGCGTTCCCGGAGCCGCTGCGGCCGCCGGC
>NW_008706169.1:0-1184 GCF_000186865.1 Aureococcus anophagefferens
GAGGGCATCGCCCTCCAGCAGCCGCCGCCGCGCGCGGGCGGCCCGCGGCCGCCGCCCGCGCCGGGCCGGGCCCCCGGCCGCGGTGGCCCGAGCCGCGAGCTCGTGGACCAGGCCTTCCTGCGCTTCCACGCGGAGGCCGACTCCGCCGCGGAGTGGCTCGACCGGCTCCCGCGGGACCAGGCCGCCGCGCAGCGGCTCGACATCAAGGCGAAGCTCGCGAACGAGCTCCGGCTCCTCCTCGAGACCGTGCAGGACCCCGAGGGCGCCGCGGGCCGCGACGGCTTCCCGCCGCTCGTCGACGACGACTGGGGCGGCGAGCCCACGCTCGCCTCGACGCGGCCCATCTGCCTGAGCTGCCGCCGCCCGACGAGCCAGCACGGCGCGCAGCGCGGCGGCCGCGTGCTGAGCGCGCACCGCCAGTTCGCCGCGCAGACGTTCCAGCCGCCGGACGACACGGTCGTCTGGCGCGCGGGCTTCAAGATGCCCTTCGCGAACCAGTTCTACCAGGTCGACCGCCCGCGGTCGCCGCCCGTCGCCGACCACTCCGTCTTCTCCGCGTCGCGGTCCATCTCCGTGAGCGACCCCGCGCACCCGCAGCAGCCGCAGCGGCCCGTGCTCCGCAACCAGACGCCCGAGAGCTGGATCAAGGAGAAGCGGAAGAACCAGCACCACCGGAGCCAATAGGAGCGCGCCCGCATACACAAGGGACAGTCGAAGGGCAACGAAATCGGTCAGCGCGCGCTATCGGGCGATCTCGAAAATGGGAGAGGCGGTATTTCCCTGCCACGGGACGGTCCGTCCCCACGCTGGGGACGGACACTTCAAGAAAAAGTACAAGGCCAAAACTTAAAACGAGTGGCTGCGAAGGCGGCGACGGACCGGGGACGGACCGGAGACGGACACTAGCCAGGGCACAATGGACGCGCACTGAAACGCGGCGCGTTGCGTCCCGCCCTTTGTGGCCTGTATGTGCAGGTGCGGCCGCAAGCCGCCACGCGACGCAGCGCAGCGCCGCGGCGTCAGCACTGGACTGTGTGAAGGGCGGGGCTGCCACGAGCTGCCCCAAAACCGCACGCCTGCCCTCGTCGGGGCAGCCCCTGCTCCTCCGCGCCGTCGTGAGGCTCTCATCGACGGCGGCAGCGGCGCGGTGCCGCTCGCCCGCGGCGGCGGCGCGCGCGCGCCAG
>NW_008706169.1:3014-3828 GCF_000186865.1 Aureococcus anophagefferens
CCTCGGCCGCGCGCGCCACGCGATCTCGCCCGTCCGCGCGCTCGGCGCGGCCGTCGCCGCGGGCGGCGTCGTGCTGTCGGCCGTGGGCTCCGAGGCGACGGGCAAAGCCGCGGGCCCGGCCCTCGCGGCCTACCTTGCCGTCGCGGGGTTGAACGGCGTCTTCCTGCCCGTGCAGGTGACGCTGAACACGAGCCTCGCTAAACCCTTCGGCTCGCCCGCGCGGCCCGCAATCATCTCCATGGCCTCGGCGAGCCTCGTGCTGGCCGCCGCCGTCGCCGTCCTCTTCGCCGCGGTTCCCGGCGCGCGGAACGCGGCCGCCGCGGGCCTCCCGGGCGTCGACGCCTACCTCTACAGCTCGGGCGTCCTCGCGGCCATCTGGGTCGGCATCTCCGTCGTAGCGTGCAAACGCCTCTCGCTCGCGTCCTTCTTCATCCTGAATACTTTGGGCCGCTGCGCCGCGTCCGTGGTCGTCGACGCCACGGGCGCGCTCGGCTTCCCGAAGCTGGGCGTCGACGCCTTCGCCGTGTCGGGCCTCGCGCTCGCCTGCGTCGGCGCGGCCATTCTGCAACGGGGCTCGCCGGCGACGGGCCCGGAGCCGCCCACGAAGACGGGCCTCGAGCTCACCGCGGCGCCGCTCGCCGGCGACACGCTCGCCGTCGACGCCGCGCTCGCGTGAACCCGCGAGCAGGACCCCGTCCGTCCGCGCGCGCAAGCGCCCGCGGCGACCCGCGCGTGACCAACGCGCCCAGCTGTACATAGTAGGCTCTTTGAAGCAAGTTTGGAGCGAGCCGTTCGTTCAGTTCCCGGAGTGTCG
>NW_008706170.1:0-1026 GCF_000186865.1 Aureococcus anophagefferens
AGCAGCACCGACCTGTAATCAACGATGCAAAATGGGCACACGCTGGAAGTCATGGACTTCGATCGGGTCTCCGAGCGCTGTCCCGGTGCCGTGTGCCTCGAGGGCGTATCCCCACATCTAGACACTTTTCACAGACTCGAGAAGATTGCGTTGAGACAAACCATTTGGTGCCTACAATTACAAGGGCTAATTATATCATTCCATTTACTTGACACAGACTTGCGAACAGTGAAGCTCGCACTTGCCCCATCTGAACGGACCGCACATCCCAGCACTTGGGCTCGAGTCTCCTCAAAATTACTGCCGAGTAGGAAAAAACTACCGCCCTCACCTCGTGCATATCCATCTGCCCGGGCATCAAAGGTGTGACATCAACCAAAATTTGACAACATCCCAGCAGTAGTCAACACTGTGGAGTCTTTGACCGACAAAAAAGTTGACCCTGAGGCAACCGCCCAAAAGCTAGAGGTATGAACCCAAGCAGCTGCTAAATCAACAGCAACCAGCATCGATGAACACGCGGTGTCTATGCACATGCAGGGCCCAGTGAGACCATGTTAGTACGAAATACGTCCTGCTGCTGTCGATAAAGCCTCGGACGTCAAAGAATACGAACCCCCTTACGTTTACAATGAAGATCAAGAGAGAACTCCAGACATGCCTACGTACACGCCGGTAGCTTATGTACACAAACTCGCAGACCGTTTGAGAGCTTAAGCCGCCATATCTAGTACCGCAAGGAAGCGAGGATCTGCGGACAGGGCTTCCAAATAAGACATGCTAGAAGGGACAGTGTAGGAGACATGGTGCAGCTAAAATTGGCCGTATCCGGAGGGAAATACAGGAGAACATCCCCAACGCAAAAATGGTGCCACGCGAGATGCATCGAGTTTGCAGATCAAAAGCATGTCAAGATCTGACGGCTTGTGGACTTGCAGCTTAGCTACAAAACAGATTGACCGACACTCACAAAGCGTCGAACGGGGCACTTTCTGCCTCACTTTGGGGCATCCGCCCTGAACAAGA
>NW_008706170.1:2205-3824 GCF_000186865.1 Aureococcus anophagefferens
CGCCGTGGACGTTGGTGACGAGAATCGCAGCGGCAGAGATCATTCGGTAGGGCTGCAGTGTATGGGGTCCGCGATCCACGACTTCAACACGTTTTCCGAGGTCACACGACGCTTCCGGACCGAGTATATGACCCACCGGAGGGATGTGGCCAGCGCCTCGCACGTGTGGCGCTCCGGATGCCCGCGGTCAACGCGTCGGGAATGTCGTCGGCGCCGAGCTTCGGCCGCGCGCGCAGTCACGTTTTGGGCCCGCACGCATCGAACCAAGCACGCGGAATCTCTTATACCATCACTAAGGACCCGCACACGCCCCAAACGAGCCAGAAGCAGCGTTTCCGACGAGTCCGCACTCGGGCCTCTGAGAGCGTGGGCCGCCTACCGCTGTCACGCGACCGTTTTGAGCCGCGAAGTCGCCATCACGAACGGTTGGAACGGCTCCGCGCCCTCGTGGGGTACATGCGCCGCGGCCGGGGCCGTTTTTCCTTCGGCTACCGCGGCCTACGCGCCGCTTTGAGGCCCATCGAGGGCTAATCGGGTGTTCACCACCCAAAGGTTTGGGTGTGAGGTGCATTGAGAGTTCGATACTCAACCTTCGGGCCAGATGGACAGCTCCTAAAGAGCTACACCCTGCAGACATCAGGGGAGTTCATAATCCAACGGTCTTGCCCATGATCTTTTGAGAGAGATCTCTGATGTGTTCCGCCGTGCTTCTGACTTAATCAACAACTTGAGTTGGCTCCCTTAAAACCGACATGGCCCCTGGTAACTGTGTCCGGTCAATTTTTCCACTGCTTGTTCGAGGCCAATGGTCGACTCCAATCGCCATTCCAGGCACCATGTAAGAAGGTAGGATTCAGCCAACTCCCTTCAGTATTCTTCTCCAGGGCTCACCTGATGCAACATTCTTGGGGCGCAAATATGCAACTAGACCCCCTTCAGACTCACCAGTCGCGCATATCACAACAACCGCTTCGACGACGCCAGTCTGCGAGCGTAAAGCATGCTCAATCTCCCCCAACTCGATGCGATAGCCGCGGATTTTTACTTGAAAATCGATGCGTCCAGCAAATTCAAGTTCGCCATTTGGCCACCAACGTGCCAGATCTCCGGTTCGGTACGCTATGCCACGGCTTGAGTGGGCTGTAGGCCAAGGCATTGGAACAAAGCGCTCAGCTGTCAGCTCGTGCCGATTGAGGTAACCACGTGCTATCTGTACACCCCCAAGCAGGAGCTCCCCATAGCTTCCGATTGGCAAAAGCTCGACGGTCTATCGATCGACAACGTAGCAAGCAACGTTTTCGAGAGGAAATCCTATGGAATTCAGCCGCGACAGTGTAACGCCATCCTTCAATGTGGCCGCTATTGAGACTTCCGTGGGTCCGTACCAGTTCCATAGGGCAACACCAACCGGTAAATTAGCGACGAGCGAGTGTGAAAGCTCTTCACCGATCACTTGAACCAATGCCACGTTCTGCGGTACCGTCACAAGTGCCATTACTGAGGGTACATCGTAGAGTATGGTGAATTTTAAACTATCATCGAGATCAATGAGCGAAAGCCCGCTCTCTAGAAACACACACGTACCACCATGGACACCGAGACACTAAAAAAAAGATGCA
>NW_008706171.1:0-3818 GCF_000186865.1 Aureococcus anophagefferens
CCGCGGAGAAGAATGCGACGCGGCCGCCCAGCAAACACACGCGCAACAGCCGCACGACGTCGCCCGGGCCGAGGCGCCCGAGCGCGGGGCCCAGCGCGACGCCCGCGGCGAAGTCGCCGCTCCCCGCGCACCGCGCGGCCGCGTCGCGGCCCGCGGCCGCGGCGACGGCGCGCGCCTTTCTCGCCTCGTGGGCCTCGTCGAGCGCGAGCACGCTGAGCGCGAGCACGCGCTCCTCGAGGAGGTCGTAGGCCGGGAAGACGGAGACGACGGCGACGGCGCGCTGCTCCGCGCCGCGCGCCGCGGCCGCCGCGAGCTCGCTCCGCATGTACGAGCAGCCGAAGAGCGTCCGCCCGTCGGCCGTCTCGACGACGAAGCACGTCGCGCGCGGCTCCTGGGCCGTGCCGTCGACGCTCCGCGTGTTCTCCGCGAGGCACGCGAAGGGGAGCTCCGCCTCGAGCGCCGCGACGACCGCGGCGTCCTCGCGCGGCTCGACCCACGTCGCCCGCGGGCCCGCGCGCGCGTCGAACTCGACGCCCACGGCCCACGCGCGCGGCGGCGACGGCGCCGGCGGCGACGAAGGCGACGAAGGCGGCGACGGCGACGGCGCTTCCGGCGATGCGGGCGGCGACGGTTCCGGCGGCGACGGCGGCGGCGCGGGCGGCTCCGGCGCCGGCTCCGGCGACGGTTCCGGCGGCGCGTCGTAAGTCGAGGCGTAGGCCTCGTAGGCCGTGCTGTCGTAGGACTCGTCGCGCGGCTCCGGCGAATCCGGCGGCGGCGGCGGCTCGTCGCAGGGCTCCGGCGATGCCGGCGGCGTCGGCGGCTCGTCGCAGGGCTCCGGCGTTGCTGGCGGCGTTTGCGGCTCCGCTGGCGCGCCGTTCGCTGCGGAATCGCGTTTCTTCTCGCGGCGCGCACGCATGCGCTTCGGCGTCATAGCAAGTGAGTTCTGGTGCGAGATGCGCTCAGCGCGGCGCGTGGGACGCTCAGCAGGCTGACCGCGGCCCAGACTCGGTCGCTTGAATTACGCGCTTCAATATGCAGCGTTTCTCTTTACCTTGAACCGTGTAATAGCGGCCGACTCATCGATGGAGCCTCTTGCGCCCACTGCGACGGACGACGACCAGGCTGCGCAGGTCGCGCAGGCTCGGGCGGCGGCGGCGGCGCGGCGGAGCGCGCCCGGCTTCGACGACGCCCGGTGCCAGCTGCACTTCGGCGGGGGCGACGACGGCGCGGCGCGACCTCAGGCGGAGGGGTCCGCCGGCGTCCTCTTCGCGCGGCTCCCGGCGGACGATACCCGCGTGCTCGCGTCGTGCCTGGCGCCCGGCGTGCTGACGACGAAGCTCGAGGACCACGACCTCGCGCCCGAGGCCGCGGCGCAGATCAAGTTGGTCAGCGACCTCGGCGGCGACGCCAAGAACCACGTCCTGAGCGTCGCGCCCTACGACATGCTCGTCAAGTACCTGGACGACTACTACGAGATGGTCGAGCTGAAGGTGGGACTGGAGCTCCGCACGCGCGTCGGCGTCGAGAACTACGGCCTGGGCGTCGCGCGCAACTCCCAGCGGGAGATCGGCTTCCAGAGCAAGGACGTCTCCAAGATCCTCGGCGTCGACACGGTCGCCGCGCGCGCCGCGCCGCCGGACGGCATGCGCGCCATCGTCCTCACGCACGCCGCCGTGGCGCTCTTCTCCATCGAGACCCTCGCGCGCGCCTTCGGCGGCTCGCAGGCGCTCGTGCGGAACGTGCTCCGCAAGCACGACTGCGAGTCGGGCGCGACGCGCGTGCAGTACCTCGCCATCAAGGACGCGACCATGGGCAACATGCTCGTGTCCCTCGTCTACGACAAGATCTGCGTCGTCGTCCACACGAGCCTGGGCGGCGACCTCGAGGCCATCGACGTCTACAAGGAGCCCGTCATGGTGCACGGCGTCGTCTCGTCCCTCGGCGAGGAGAAGACGCGCTTCGAGACCATCGTGGCCTTCGAGGAGTTCTCGCGCCAGACGCTCACGGTCGACGGCGAGTTTGTGTCCTACGCGATGCTCGGCGTCGGCGCGACCAAATTGGTCGTGAACGTGGCCGAGGGGTCCAAGGTCCACGTCGCGGAGCGCGGCGCCGAGGGCCTCAAGGCGAAGCTCCAGGAGGCGCTGCGGTTCGACGAGCGCAACGTCGGCGACGACGACGCGAACCTGCTCGTGCCCGCGTCCTTCCTCGAGGAGTACGACCCCATGGACGCGCTCGCCGCGTTCGCGGAGGACGAGCACGGGCAGGAGCACGCGGCGACGCGCGCGCGGCTCTTGGACATCCTCACGAAGCTCGACGGCACGCACCCGGTGAGAAAGCGGCGTCGAACTTTTGGGGGGTGCGCGTTCTTGTCCGACGCGCGCGATCCCCGCGCAGGCCTGGGCGTCCGGCGACCTGCGCGGCCGCGCCGTGCTCGTGGCGTCGCTGCGGGCGTTCGCCCAGCACTACAAGAACATCGAGTTCAACGCCGGCGACGTCCGCGCGTCCGAGGCCTTCGCCATCCACAGGACGACGTGGGCCAAGTCCTGCGGCGCGGGCAGCGACCTCGGCGCCGCGCACCGCGCGTTCGTCGCCGCCATGGGCACCGTCGTGCGCCAGGAGGCCGGCGTCACCTACGACCTCGCCGCGGACCCGTGCCCGTCCGTCGCCATCGTCGCCTACGAGCGGTCCGACGCCGCGGACGACTTCGAGAAGCAGACGATGGAGATCGCGCAGGCCGGCTCCGTCGGCCGCAGCCACGCCACCTACAACGCCTGGTACTTCCGCTACTGGCTGACGATCAGCCAGTGCTCCAAGGACATCGCCATCGGCATCCTCGTCCGCCTCACGCTGGCGGCGCAGCTCCGCCACATCGGCGTGAGCTACGAGGACCTGGCCATCGCGGGCTCCAGCGGCGTCGCCGCGGCGCTCCGCGCGACCGTCGGCGGCGACGCGACGCCCGTCGTCCTGCTCACGGAGGTCAAGGTCGGGATGGACGCCTTCGGGACGAAGTCCGCCGACGCCCTCCAGATCCCGCTCCGCGTCGTCTTCGGCGAGAACGGCTGCGAGGCGACCTACGCGGAGAACGCGCGCAATCCGGTCGTCCTGCGGATCTGGACCGCGGGCCCGTGGGCCCCGTTCCTCTGCCTGTCCAACCGCGGCGCGATCGTCCAGCTCAAGGACGCCGGCGCGACCATGCTCGACAACGGCCGCGGCTTCTCCTTCGAGCAGCAGATGATGGGGCAGGGCGCGGCGGTGTGCCTCCTCGAGCGCGCCCAGCGCAGCGCGGCCGGCGAGCGCGAGCCCTACGCGATGCCCTACGTCGACGCGCGCGACACGTCGGCGTCGAAGTCCACGCTCGTGTCCTCCCTCGAGACCGCCATGACCTTCGCCATCCAGCTCCTCGGCCCGGACGTCGTCGCGCTGAAGACGCAGCGGCCGCCCTGCGACGGCACGGAGGAGCCCGTGGCCCAACGGCCGCGCATCGACGATGGCGCGGCGGCGGCGGCCGCGGCGGCGGCGGCGGCGACGACGATTGACGAGCTGTCGAAGCGACTCGTGTCGGCGTCGTTGTCTGGGAGCCTCCTCTACCGGCCGACGCCCTCGGATTCCCAGCTCGCGGCCCTCACCGTCCGCGGCGCGGTGCTCGGCGCGGAGACTGTGACACCGGCCAAGGCGGTCAAGGATTTAGAATTGGACTTCGTCGTCGCTCAACGAGACAACAAGAAAAAGGGATTTGGAGGTCAAGGCCGGTACAGTTTCGAGCATGCTGACGGCCGAACCCGCGCCGCCACGCGGCTCGAGACCGTCACGGCCGCCAA
>NW_008706172.1:0-1245 GCF_000186865.1 Aureococcus anophagefferens
GAAGCAGGACGCCGACGGCGTCCCGGCCATTTTTGCCGTCGTACTCTCGTCGCAGTGATGACCGCGAGGGCTCGCCGCGGGGGCCACTACGCGAGCCTGACGACCCGGGCCCCGGGCGGCCGGGCGACCCTGATTACGGCGCCCCGTGTCACTGAGTGGTGTCGAGGACCGGCGCCTCCCCCCGACTGGCGGTCCCGGCCTCGCGGCGCTCCTCGAGGCGGCGGGCCACATGGACGCGTCGTCCGGGGGGCCGGCGTCGGCAGTCCTCGCGGACCGGCTGACGGTGCCTGCCACGAATCGGTCGGACTCTCTGGTCCTGGTGTCGGACGGCTCGGAGGCGATGGGCCGCGGCGGTTCTGGAGGAGTGCTCCTGGTGCCCGGGTCGTCGGCCCCGGAATGTTTTGCGGGTGCGGACCCCCCGGCCGTCTGCACGTCCTCGTCGTACCGCTCCGAGGCCGTGGGGGTGCTCCGCGGCATGATCGTCGCCTGGGTCGTGCGCTGCTCGCTCCCGGACCCCGGGAGGGCGCCCCTCCGGGTCTGCGGGTGGCTCGACAACCACCCTAAAGCGAAGAGAAAAGAGCGCGAAGCGGGTAAAAAGAAGAGAAAAGAATGAAGCGAGGCTTCACAGGAGGCCGAGCGTCGGCCCACACCTAGAAAGTTAGGATAGTTTACTAGCTTCCTAACGTCGCTATGACGTCAGTCAAACTACTATCCAGCAGGTGCACTGTCCGGCGACTGTGCAACCTCGCTGAGCCTGGTGCTACCTGGCACGTCGCTGTGACGCTAACCAGACAGACACCACAGACACAGAAGAGCGCTATGCACTCTGTGCCTGCTTGGCAGTCACTCCTTCAGTTCGCTGTCTATAAGACTTGAAACTGGATTAGAATGAATTAAGGAAGGGAAGGGAAAACTAGCAGGATACGCAGTAGGAGCGCAGTGGGGTAAGGTGCACTGCAACATCAAGATGCAGTTCACTGTTCACTGAAGATGAAGATAGAAATCTCTCTATCTCTCTAACTAGTCATTGAAGGGGATGCGCGCCCGACTGCGTCCGTCCGGGGAGGGGAGTTGCTCAGGCCATCGTGCGGGCGGGCTGCGTCAACATAGCGATGATGCCGCTACACGAGAGCTGCAACATGGCGAGCGCGATGACGAGCATGGCGCCGGCGGTGTCCTCGTCGCAGTGCGCGCTGGCCGCTGCATCGCAAACGCCCGCCTCGCAGAGCGCGCCAATAACTGCAC
>NW_008706172.1:2715-3803 GCF_000186865.1 Aureococcus anophagefferens
CAACCGCGCCGCGTGCGTCGCCCGGAGCTGCGCGCGGACGGCCGGCGGCAGCTTCGAGTCGTCGACGCTGAACCGCAGCTCGGCTTTCGTCGACACCTTGTTCACGTTCTGGCCGCCGGCGCCGGACGCGCGACTGTAGGACACGACGCAGTCGTCGAGCGAGACCTTCGTCGTCGCCGCCGGCTTCCGCGCCCGCTTCGGCGGCGCAGACGCCGCGCCGGTGCGCTGGTCCACGGCCTTGAGCGAGAACGACGTCCGCCCCGGCTCGCGCGGCGCGAGCACCTTGACGAGCACGGGCTGGCCGACGGCGACGACGTCCTCGGGGCGCGCGCGTTCGTGCGAGAGCTCGGACACGTGCACGAGCCCGGACGCGCCGCCGTCGTCGAGCTTCACGAAGCAGCCGTAGCTCTCGACGCGCGTCACCTCGCCGGCGCGGACCGCGCCCACGGGCACGAATTCGCCGGCGCGCAGCGCCACCGCGCGGCGCCGCGGCGGCGCATGGGTGTGCGGCCGCAGCGCGCTGGTGCAGGCGAGCAGAGCGACGACGCGCGGCCACATGACGTAGTGCTCTCCGAGACGACGCAAAGGCAGCAGAGTACGCTCTGCAGCAACGAGTCGACGCTAGCACAGCAGCGCGCAGCACAGATGCTCGGCCACGCCCTCCCAGACCAAGTTTATCAAGGTCCAAGGCTAAGGAGTGTTGAACTTCAAGTTGCAGTGACAGCGCGGTCACGCCATGTCGGCCAAGTTCACGGAGGAGTGTTTGTCTTCGAGTTGCAGTGATCGACCATTCTCTTAAAACCGCCTAGACCATGCTCCGCGTCGGCTCGTCGCCGTTGAGGCTCGCGTACCCTTCGGGCTTCTGCGCCGTGACGTAGTGGTAGACCTCCCGGAGCCACGCGAGGATCGCCGCGGACGCGCCGACCGCGATGATGGAGCAGACGACGAGCGTCGAGACGCCGTCGGCCCGCGTCGCCGGGATCGACGTCACCTTGAGGAGGATGATGCCCTCGACGAAGGTCGTCGACGACCGCGCGAGGTCCGAGACGATGTGCAACAGCGCCGCGCACATGTTCGTGTTGATGCCG
>NW_008706173.1:0-1644 GCF_000186865.1 Aureococcus anophagefferens
TGGCTGTGCTCAGGAAGCTGAGGAGGATGATGATCACACTCAACCTTCCTCAACAGGCTGAGGAGGATGATGATCACACTCAAGGGAGGAAGATGGTGGCTGTGTTCAGGAAGCTGAGGAGTATGATGATCATACTCAACCTTGGAGGAAGCTGGTGGCTTTCCTGCTCAGGAAGCTGAGGAGGATGATGATCACACTCAAGGGAGGAAGATGGTGGCTGTGCTCAGGAAGCTGAGGAGGATGATGATCACACTCAACCTTCCTCAACAGGCTGAGGAGGATGATGATCACACTCAAGGGAGGAAGATGGTGGCTGTGTTCAGGAAGCTGAGGAGGATGATGATCATACTCAACCTTGGAGGAAGCTGGTGGCTTTGCTGCTCAGGAAGCTGAGGAGGATGATGATCACACTCAAGGGAGGAAGATGGTGGCTGTGTTCAGGAAGCTGAGGAGTATGATGATCATACTCAACCTTGGAGGAAGCTGGTGGCTTTCCTGCTCAGCCTGAGGAAGCTGAGGAGGATGATGATCATACTCAACCTTGGAGGAAGCTGGTGGCTGTGCTCAGGAAGCTGAGGAGTATGATGATCACACTCAACCCTGGAGGAAGCTGGTGGCTTTCCTGCTCAGGAAGTTGAGGAGGAGGATGATCACACTCAACCTTCCTCAACAGGCTGAGGAGAATGATGATCACACTCAAGGGGGAAGATGGTGGCTGTGCCAGTGCTCAGGAAGCTGAGGAGGGTGATCGAGGACGACGATGATCACACTCAAGGAGGAAGTTTGCTTTTGCAGCTTTCCTGTCTGCTGCTTTTGTTTCTGCTTTTCGCTCCGGGAGGATGGTGGTTTCTGCTGCTTTTCCTCTCTTCCCTTCTGCAGGCTGCTGCAAGCAAACGCGGCCGACGGGGATGAGAATGGCGGCGATGCTCAGCCACTTTCCCCTAAGGCCCCTGGCGGCTGCCCCCCTACCGACGTGACATCGACGTGTTACAAGGTAGGCCGCATCGCGTCGCGAGGGGCAGGGTCATAGGGGTAGAGCATCCGCGCACTGTACCACGAGTATGGGAGGACTTCGCCAAGCTCGTTGAACTTATCCCATTGGTCTGACATCCGACAGTAGTCTACCTCTATGTCTCCAAAGTCTGAGGCAGCAGACGACGTTCCAGCGCCACGAACGTTGCGAATGTAGACGGATGATAGCGGATACGCGGAGAAAGGAAGTCGCCAGAAACTACCATTGGCTGACAGGTCGAGCATGTGAGTCTGCCAGTTAAATGCTGCCTCGAAATGGAACCATTCCAACTGCCGAGCATCCGCCTGGAGAACGTGTGTTGACCTGCCACTCTGATACATCAGTGCACCATAGCGCCCTCCACGACGTGACTTTGCCTGTTCATCACATTCTACAAACAATCTGCATAAGAACGGAGGAGGCCCCTTTTTGTTCCAAGATTGGGGGTCAGCACGCGACGCTAGCTCANACGAGGGCGCGCCGGCGTCGAGGTCGCCATAACGAAACAGTACCTTGAACCGCGTCACACAATTTCTGGAACCTGTTACCGGCCAAACCAGTCCACCATGGGTTATAGACAAGAAGCAAGGCCCAGATCCCGATCGTCGTTTACGGATGTCCACAGGGGGAAC
>NW_008706173.1:2486-3800 GCF_000186865.1 Aureococcus anophagefferens
CATATGCCTATAAGCAAGATGGAACCAATACCTAATATATTATTATCCGGAATGGCATGCTGGAACCAATACCCGCGGATATGCATGATGGAATCAAGATCTCCATACGCATGATGGAACCAATATGCCTATAAGCAAGATGGAACCAATACCTAATATATTAGTAT
The DNA here is from genome assembly GCF_000186865.1 of Aureococcus anophagefferens. Classification (NCBI taxonomy): domain Eukaryota; class Pelagophyceae; order Pelagomonadales; family Pelagomonadaceae; genus Aureococcus; species Aureococcus anophagefferens. The sequence goes on from NW_008706173.1 coordinate 2,654, forward strand.
CCGGAATGGCATGCTGGAACCAATACCCGCGGATATGCATGATGGAATCAATATCTCCATACGCATGCTGGAACCAATATGCCTATAAGCAAGATGGAACCAATACCTAATATATATTATCCGGAATGGCATGCTGGAACCAATACCCGCGGATATGCATGATGGAATCAATATCTCCATACGCATGCTGGAACCAATATGCCTATAAGCAAGATGGAACCAATACCTAATATATATTATCCGGAATGGCATGCTGGAACCAATACTGGCATGAGTAGACCATGCCGCTCCCTTACCCCCGCCTGAGGTCATAACTTCCCCCCGGGCGGCGGGGCACAGAGAGGCATGCGAGGAGCTGCTCCCGGAGCGCCTCGTTGGAAATCGCCTCCTGGGACCCCGCGCCGTGCGCCATGGCTTCGCCACGTGATACGCAGTCGGGCGCACCAGGTGCGCAAAATTCTCGCGGCCCATGGGCGACGTTCGGGGCGCGCGACGACGCGCGGCGCGGACCCCACCTCGTGCGCTTCGTAGGCAGTGTTCCGGCCGCCGACGCTGGAGGCGAGGGGCGGGCCCGCGGCGACCATGTCGTGGGCGGCCCCGAGCCCGCTCCAGGCGCGTCGGCGCGCCCCGGTGACGGCGAGGGAGCCGCGACCGTCGCCGCGGAAACGCTTCTGCCTCCGCTCCCGGACCCGCGCGCGCGGCAGGAGCCGGATTTTCGCCTCGTTTTGACGCCCCAGACCCTCGTCGCGGACTCGTCCCCGCGGCCCCCGCCGAGCCGGCGCGCGGCGATCCGCCGGTCCGCGCGGGGCCGCCGCCGCCGCTCGCGCTCCGCGACGTGCCGCGAGGCCTCGCGGACGCGCTGAAGCCGCACCAGCGCGAGGGCGTCGCGTTCGTGCTCGCGCGGCCCGCGGCGATCCTCGGCGACGCGCCGGGCATGGGCAAGACGGCGCAGGCCATCGCGGTCATCGCCGCGGTGCTCGGCGGCGGCGGCGCCGCGGCGACGCGGGTCCTGGTCGTCGCGCCGGCCACCGTCGTGCCCGTCTGGCTCGCCGAGTTCCGCAAGTTCCTCGGCACCGAGGCCCCGGCCATCGTCACCGCCGACGGCGACTCCCGCGCGCTGTCCGTCGCGGAGGTCCTGCGGCGGCTG
>NW_008706174.1:0-1357 GCF_000186865.1 Aureococcus anophagefferens
CCCGGCCGCGCCGGACAGCACCGGGCGCCCGCGCCGCCGCGCGCCGTCCGAAGCCGGGCGCGCGCACCGCACCCAACCCCCCCCCGCGATCTCAGTAAAGAACCCACGTCTCGAGCTCGCGCGGATGCGCGCGACGCGTGCGCGCGTGCGTTACGTTGAAGGAATTGCCACTCCTGATTTGGCGGCGGACGCACCCAAAAGGGGGGGGTTTGCTCCGTAGTGGCGCCCCGGCCGACCCCTCCAGCGCAGCGACGCGGTACTCGAAAGTCACGATCTTGAGCGCGATCGAACCTTCATAGTACCGTCGACTAGGAAACCAAGGGGCACGTCCAACACCATCGATGGTGGCGAGATCGGCTGTGCCGGATTTGTCCGTAGGAGCGCGGTGGACGAGCGAGGCCCGTAGGGTGGATTTTGGACCGACACCGAAACGGCGTCTCCGGAACTCACCAACCGTCCAGGGCGACGCCAGGGGTCATGGGGCGTCGCCCCGACCACAAAAAGCGACCGTTCTGCACCTATACGCAGCGCATGGCTGGCGCGTATACGCGCGTATTCGTACGTAGGCGGTCCTTTTTCGAGGATATTGTGCCGAGATCGTCGAGTTAGAAAGAGCTTGCTTCACGCGAGCGTAGCCACCGGACCTCTCCCGGCGCATGCAAAAAAGAGTGACTTTAGACGCCGCCGTCGCGCGACGGCGCCGACCTTGCCGAAGCAACCCCCCCCATACCCAAAGAACACCGAGCAGAGCCGCAGCCGTCGGGCAGAGCGCGAGGCGGGGGCACACGTCGGAGCCCCCAGCGCACCTGCCGCGCGCGCCGAAACCGACCGCTCGACGAGTCATGTCGCTCGCCGCGACGCGCTTCCTGCGGGGCCGGCTCCAGCCTGGCCAGACCGACGACGCCATGGACGACGGCGCCCCCGGCGGCAACGACGACCCCCAGCTCGAGGAGGCCTTCCTCTTCCTCGCGGTGCTCGCCTGCCTCGTGTGCTGCTGCTTCTCGACGTGCATCGTGCGGCGCCTGCGGCGGCTCAGCGGCTACGGCGGCCGGTACCTGTCGGCGGAGCTCACGCAGCCGCTCCTCGACGAGGCCGACTCGGAGGCGGTCTTCCGGGACGGCGACGGCTGGCGGTGCCCCATCTGCGCGCTCGAGAACCGCGTGTCGTCGGGCGCCTGCGATGTGTGTGGTTTGAGCCAGCGCGTCGGCACGGGGCCGCGCGCCCGGGAATTGGAGGCCAAGGCGCGGCTCGGCGCGGGCTACGCGAGCGAGCGCAGTTTAAGTGTCCCCGACGAGGCCAAGGAGGACGAGGCGAAGAAGCCGAGCCGGTCGCCGCGGCGCAAGGGTCCCGCAAGGAC
>NW_008706174.1:2695-3799 GCF_000186865.1 Aureococcus anophagefferens
CCTCCAGTTCTGCACGGGCTCGAGCCGCGTGCCCTGCCACGGCTTCCGCGCGCTCCAGCGCAACGACGGCAAGTACCAGCGCTTCTGCATCCAGTCGCTCCCGCGCAACGAGCTCCGCTTCCCGCGCGCGCACACGTGCTTCAACCGCATCGACCTCCCCCTCTACTCCTCTTACGCCGAGCTCGAGGCCGGCCTCAAGGTCCTCATCGCCATGGACGCGACGGGCTTCACCATGGACTAGTCCGCGACGGCGCCGGTTGGTCGACCCCCCCTTTTTTTGCACAGCACCCCTCTATTGATCTAACGCACGTTCGCCTTGAGTGCGCGTGGTCCACGGGCCCCGGCGCAGGCGCCAGGTGCGCCGGGCGCCAAGCAGGGGGCCACGGCCTGCCGCGCCGTGAATTGACCCGCACCTCGCGAGCCATTGACCCGCACCTCGCGAGCCAGAGGTGGTGCTGGCACCAGCGATCGGGCGACCCGCGACTGTGGCGACAAACCTGCTCGCGTGCGCCGGCGCCCTCGCGACCCCCCTCCGCCCACCGCCCGCCTCCTTCCTCGCGCCTTCACATCGGATCGTTCGTCCGCCCGCGCGATTCTTGATCCGCGCCCCGGCCGTCGGCGGACGTAGAGTGCCCGCACCCCCCGGTGCCCGATCGCGGGAGGGAGGAGGCGCTCCGGCGGGCGTCGTGGTCGCGCCTCGAGCCCCAGCCTCGCATCGCGTTCGCGCTCTCGATCACGGGCTCGCTCATGAGCTCGTAGACCTGCCGGTCCTCGACGCCTACTGACGCCTCTCGGCGACGTATACGGAGAGATGGGGCGCCCGCATTGGAGCCCTTCCGGCGCAACGTTCGAAGGCGACGCGTAGAAGCCGGGGAACGGGAGGGGTGCGAGGGGGATTCGCGCGCGCGCGCGCTCAGGCGGCGGCGCGGGCGACGACGGCGGCCTCGATGTCGTCCGCGTAGCCGAGGAGCATGAGGACGGACTCGGCCATGCGGTTGACGTTGCGCGCGGCCTCGTTCGTGCCGTGCTCCGTGGCGTCGGCGAGCGTCTGCCAGCCGCCGCGCTGCTTGCCTCCCGTCCACGCGGCGGCGGAGATGTCGATGG
>NW_008706175.1:0-1114 GCF_000186865.1 Aureococcus anophagefferens
CTCTGAGGATCCCCTGTCACACAATAAGATCCTGCTCAGCGATGGAGCTCTATCCAAGAAGCTCGCGGCGCAGAAGTCGAGCGTGCCGTAGCCGAGAAGTTCGACCAGCCGGGCTTGGCCAAGGAAGTTGAGTCGAAAATATTTTGAGACTTTCGCGCGTAAACTTCACTCGTGCGCGCTGGACCACTACAGGACAATCCGGGGGTCCAGACGAGCACCGCAAGCGTAGAGATGGCCGCGAGAGCTCTCGATTTCGGCCCTATTCTGCGAGAAATCCGACTGCAAGAACGTGTTTGGACGCAGGGGAAGTTTGAAATGCCCGAGACGAATCCGAAGTCGGATGAGGACCTCGTAGAATAGAATAGGGCCCGGGTTTGACTAGCGCCCCGCATTGCTAAAGCCCACCACTAACATATCCCGCCGGCGGGATATGTTTAAAAGCCGCTTCAACTTGGACTTCAATTGCATTTCAAGCTCCTTCAAAATGCCCTTCAAGCTTCCAGAAAGGCCAAATTTAAAATGTCATTAATTGCCCGCTCAAAAGACTCCTCGTAGCTTGCGCGCTTGCGGTTTGGTGCCTAGGGACAAATCCCGCTACAGGCCCCCAAACTTGATTCATACCGTCCTCGGTATAGCAATTCTATATACTATTTTGCAGTTCGTCGCGGTGCACACGTCCGAGCAGCAACATAAGACTTTTAATGAGTGGTTTAAAGCGAGCGCAGCGAGCAACCTCAATAAAAAGAGTGGCCGATAGCTCGCGAAGGAGCTTGCGGAGGCCTTTGCGGGCCGTAGGCCGGCTTGTCTTTAGAAGTTAGAAGATAGAAGTCCGGCTATCCTCCGGCTCTTAACGCGAGGGGCTCTTGATGCGGCATTCATTCTAAAACCGTTATAGACGCGCAGCGGCGCCAGGGGGGGTGCAGGGATCACAAAAAGACCGGACAGCGACCCGCGACACGGACAGCCTGCCGTACATTTGCAGACTGATGACGCCACGAGGCTAAGGTATCGTCTCAAGTTACTCACGTCGTCGCCCTGACGATTCGCTCCAAAATGTTGCCAGCAATGCCCCGTCTCTTGATGAAAGCGACCATCACAAAGCAGTCATTTGAAG
>NW_008706175.1:2714-3782 GCF_000186865.1 Aureococcus anophagefferens
GCGTGGGCCACCATCATGGTGTCCGTATCTGGCTGTAACGTCACATCGTTCTGCTCTTTCAAGAATTCGGACCCAATCATGATGTTTGGCACAGGATTAGCGTCATGGTTATGCCTAAGCGTCATAAGCACGTAGCGTTCATAGTTGATAGTGCCATCCTTGAGAGGTTCGAGCTGTCTCGTGAGCTTCCTTGCCTCATCGACGGTCATCGGATCTCTCCCGATTTTGGTCATTTGTGAAATGAGAACCTGGTGGTCGATTTTCCCATAACCGAGAGCGTTCTTTCCCGCAAGGAGGCGGAAGCAACGAAGCACTTCTTGCATTGAGTTTGGCGGCTTTGGTTTGTGGCTCATCATCTCCACAAATTCATCTTTTTCGAGCTCCCCGCTTCCATCCGTGTCGACCTCGCTTATTAAGTCTTCAAGCTCCTCGATTGACACGTCCACCCCCACCAATTGCATCAGACTTTCGATCTCCGTCATTGCGATCGTCCCGCCATCGTCAGTGTCCATCAAACAAAACACTTGATGCATCCTCCGCGCGAGCTCCTCTTCTTCCTCACTTCGCTCGGTCATAGCTCTTACAGCACTATGCCGTCGAGCCATCTTCGAACGCACGGTGCATTCGGACGCCGCCGTCCCACGAGTATCGTCTTTTGAAAAATGATGCAAAAAGCCTCGTCTCGCTCCTGGAGAATGCGCGGCAGACATCACAACAGATGCTATATCCAGATCACGCGCGAGAGCTGATGGCGCCTGGTTCAGATTTTTAGCTTACAGTGATATATATTAAGGAATGATACAAGATATAGAATGATATAGTTGGATTAGGAGCTGGGTGTTGCCTTCAACATGGGGTCCACCCAACACGAAGTCAGCCCGAACACCGTGCCCTCGGAGCCCCTTTCGACGCCGGCTTTGCCCGCCTTCGCGCGCCCCGCCGGCGTCGTCCTGGCCGCGCTTCTTCTTCTTCCTCTTCCTCTTCCTCTTCATCTTCATCTTCATCTTCATCTTCATCATCATCATCATCATCATCATCATCATCATCATCATCATCATCATCATCATC
>NW_008706176.1:0-1329 GCF_000186865.1 Aureococcus anophagefferens
TGACCGGTCCCGCATCGATGAGGTTTTTGAGTGCCCTCGACGTGGCCCCAGCTCCCCAGGACGCGACACGGTTGTGTGCGCGTTCGCACGACGCGACATAACCGTGCGCGCGCGTCTCAAGCATGCAGCGACTCCCGGCGCCGCTGCGCGGCCTCGTGCTCGACTCCCTCGTGTTTTCAGACGTTCTCAGCGCAACTACGGCCGACCGCGCGGGTCGAGTGGATTTGGGCTACGTCCGCCGACTTTCTCGAGTAAATGATCGGGTGATGTCGTCGCCGCACATTCTGAACAAGTTCGCTCGGTGTGAGGCGATTCGCATAGAGTCGAAGAACGCGCTCGTCTTGATTAATCTGGGCTGGGCCCTGCAAGCCCTGCGGCATCTCAACAGCGTGCGCGTCGCGTTCGCTGAAGAAGCGGATCTGACGTCGTGGCCTCAGAGCTGTGCCGCATTGTCGAATTCACCAGAGCTTGTCCGTCTCCGAATGTTCCGTCCGACCAGCCGTCTGACCGGAGAAATTATTTACGAGTCAATTAAATGTGACGAGTTCAAATCGCTGCTCCTCCGACTCAACCCGGACTGCGCGCTCGCTTCTGCGATATTTTGGCGTTTCCCAGCCGCTTTCGTCTCTGAGCTAGTCCGTCGCGGCGCCAATCCGAACACAGAATTTCTTGTCGGCAACGGGAATGAGGTCCTTTGTACAAAAATCCATGCGCTCGAAGCGGCGTGTGCAAATTCGGAGCTCGAGGTCATTCAGCTGCTTCTGGACGCGGGCGCGAAGCCTCCTGATCGCAAGGGCACAGAAGTAGATGACGTATTCCTGAGAGCCGTCAAAAGAGGCTCGCTCGAGATCCTCCGTCTTTTATATGACGCGGGCTTCAAAACGACGAACCGGAGCCCGGTCGAAGGGAATAATTTGCTGCATTGCTTCGCTTTTCTTTTCCACTACAACGAGACTCAAGCCGCACTCGCGTTATCCACGATCCAGCTTATTTGCGAGCGAGAAACCGAACTTTTGACGCAAGTTAGATATACAGGCCACACCCCACTCATGTTCTTGGTGTACAGACACTGCGAGGAAGATGCCTTCCTGCCAAATGCGACACCGTCCCACCGAGCCGCTCTGTTTGAGAGCCTCAGCGCGTGCATGCGAAGCTGCGAGGCGAAGCTTCGCCTGCGCGCCGGCGAGTATAAATAAACGTAGACCCACCAAAATATCCTAGCTTGATCCTCGTTGTCGTCCATCGTGTCCGGGTCGAGGCCGACGTCTGGCGGGTCGTCGACACGCGGCGCCGAAGAACAGGCCCGCGAGCGGCAGGCGAACCAGGGCA
>NW_008706176.1:2716-3772 GCF_000186865.1 Aureococcus anophagefferens
ACCGCCGGCGTCGGTCATGAAGTAGTCCGTGAGCTCGTCGACTGCGGAGACGCCCATGCGGCCGAGCACGGCCTTGACCTCCGTTTCGTCGAGCGTCGACGACCGGTCCTTGTCCGCGCCGAAGAACGCGTCGCGCGCCTGGCCCAGCGCGTCCTCGCCGAGCTCGTCGCGGGCTTGGGACGCGAAGGCCTCGCGCACGTCCTCGCCGAGGGGCGCCGCGGGCGTCGCCGCGCGGCGCCGCGCGACGCGCGCGTCCGTCGCGCGCGCGATCTCCGCCGCGAGCGCGTCGTCGATGACGAGCTCGCGCCGCGGCGGCGGCTCCGCCACGACGACGACGACGGGCGCCGGCGCCGCCGGCGGCGGGGCCGGCTTCCGCGCGCGGGCCTTCTTCGGCGCGCGCGTCCCGGGCCCGGGCTCGCGCGGCGCCGGTGCCGCGCCGGGCGCGGGCGCGGGCGCGGCGCCGAAGAGGGGGGAGGCGTCGGCCTCGGGGTAGGACCCGACGGAGACGACACTGGGCACGGGCGACTCCAAGCTCCACGTCTCGAGGTTCGGCCCGTCCTCGTCCTCCTCGGCGAACTCGGGCAGCGCGGCCATCGTCGGCCGCCGCGCCCACGCGTGGATGGCCTGGTCGAACTCGTCGGCCGTGACGAAGCCCGGCGTCGCCAGGGGCCGCTCCGCGAGCTTGGAGGCGAGGTCCGGCGCCGCGAGGAGGTCGCGGAGCAAATCGTTGTCGCAGCCCTTGAGGAAGAAGACGCACTCGGGCCGGTTCGTGACGCACTCGACGATCTCGTCGATGCCCAGGACCTTCTTGCCGCCGCGGTCCATGACCTGGTAGAGGCGCCGGCCGTGGCCGATGCAGGGGCCCGCGCGGCGCGCGCTCCGCGCGCGCTGCGCGGACTGGAGCATCGTCGCGGAATCGTGCTTCACGTCCATCTCGCGGCGCGCGAGGCGGCTCCGCTCCCTGGACTGGAGCTTCGTCGCGGCGACGTGCTTCTCCTCGATCTCCCGCCGCGCGAGGCGGCTCCGCTGCTTGGCCTGGAGCTTCGACGCGCCCGC
>NW_008706177.1:0-1168 GCF_000186865.1 Aureococcus anophagefferens
AGTCGATCTGACATGTTCGCGCTGAAACCGCGTCGCGCGCGCCCGCACGCCCGCGCGCGCGGTGTCGCACGTCGTCCGAGCCAAGTCAGCAACTGAGCAGCCCGAGGGTATCAGACATGTACCCCGAGCCTCCGAGCCAGCCAGCACGCTGCCCAGAGCCCAAAATGGGCTGCCTTTCGGCTCGCAGAGCATGCCGAAATGCTCGAACTTCGCGCAGCGATTCCGGACGACGGTCAGGGTGTCCATGGTCACGGAGCACGTTTCCGAGCACACCAGAGGCACGTCTGCCGCGATCCGTAGCCCGTGACCATGGACAGCCGGCCGCGCGCGCGCCGGCAAATGCCAAAGAGAGGCTCTCCCTGCTTCTCCCCTCATGGGCAGGCCCGATCGACCTTGCCCTCGATCGAGAGTGCGAAGCCTCGAAGGCCTCCTCGAGTCGCCGCCGGCGCCGGGGCAGGTGCCGGGGTCCCCCGGCAGGCCTACGCCGTAGGAGGCTCGTAGGCTCCGGGAGGCCTTTCGGGCACGCGCCCGCGCCGCGCCGCGCTTCGCGCCGCTACTGCTACCGCGCCCGCGCCGCTACCGCGCCGTTACCACCTTGCCCGTGAGGCGCGCCCACGTCGCCGCCGCGTCGGCCTCGAGGCGCGGGATCGCGCGCTTGCCGAACTCGTAGGCCGCGAACTGGAGCGCGGTCATGGGCACGACGGACAGGAGCCGCGGCGGCAGGCCCCGGTAGAAGGCGAGCACGCCCTCGGTGCGGAGCATGGTCCCGATGGCCTCGCCGACGTGCGCGTAGGGCAGGCCCAGGTTGCCCGTCGTCATGCGCACCTTGACCGTGTCGAGCGGGATCATGACGCAGACGGAGATCGACGCCGCGCACGCGCCCAGGAACACGTCGCGCGCGGGCGTCGGCGTCCGGCCGCGCGTGCGCCGCAGCTCCGCGCGCCGCAGGCGCTGGTACGCGACCCAGTTGAGGCTGTACGCGGGCACCTTGGCCGCGAGCGCGGCGACCCACGTCGCGCGGGGCCAGAGGTTCCGCGCGCCGACGCCCCGGAGCGCCGCGCCGAGGGTCGGGTAGGTGCCGGCCATGATGCGGTCGCCGAGGATGGACTGCGGCAGCGACACGAAGGTGCCGACGACCGTGCCGACGCCCGCCGACGCGGCGTCGACG
>NW_008706177.1:2979-3773 GCF_000186865.1 Aureococcus anophagefferens
AGCGGACGCATAGCGGACGCATAGCAGCCGCATACCACCCGCATAGCAGGCGCATAGCAGGCGCATAGTAGACGCATAGTAGACGCATAGCAGGCGCATAGTAGACGCATAGTAGACGCATAGTAGACGCATAGTAGGCGCATAGCAGACGCATAGCAGGCGCATAAGACCAGCATAGCAGGCGCATACCACCAGCATAGCAGCCCGGCGACCGCTGTCGACGACCCCAGGCGACGGCCGCCGGAGGTCGCCGCATAGCAGGCGCATACCACCAGCATAGCAGCCGCATACAACCCGCATACGACCCGCATAAAACCCGCATACCACCCGCATACCACCCGCATACCACCCGCATACCACCCGCATACCACCCGCATACCACCCGCATACCACCCGCATACCACCCGCATACGACCAGCATAGCAGCCGCATACCACCCGCATAAAACCCGCATAAAACCCGCATACCACCCGCATAAAACCCGCATAAAACCCGCATAGTAGGCGCATACTACCAGGCATACCGGCGGTCAACCCCCTCGGGTGCCGACGCCCGCGGCCGGCGCGCCTGCTCCGTCGGTCGGCGAGGCCCGGGGGATCTGCGAAAGGCTCGTCGAGGCCGACGTGGACGGCGGCGTCCTTCGCGTCGCCTCCCCGATCCGCCGCGCGCGGCCCCTTACCGCGCGGCCGCCCGATCCGCCACCGGCGTGGTTACGTCGGAGGACACGCGAGTTCGTGGATGTCGCGTACGAAGCGGACCTCGGTCCGTCGGCCGGAGGGGAACGTCGGAAAAGC
>NW_008706178.1:0-734 GCF_000186865.1 Aureococcus anophagefferens
TGCGCGGCGCGAGGCGCGCGTCCTTCCGCGCGCGCTCGAGCGCGCCCACGCGCGCGACGAGGCGCGCGCGCTCCGCGACGACGGCCCGGGGCTTCCGGGGCTCCGCGCCGCGCTCCGCGAGGAGCGCGCGCGCGGCCGCGTCGCCGAGGAACGCGCTGTGGTGGAGCCACTCGTCGCCGTCGGCGTCGCCGTCGCCCAGGGCGTCGTAGAGGCAGAGCATGGCGCCCTCGTGGCCCAGCTCCGCGGCCGCGCCGTAGTGCGCGAGCGCGGCGGCGACGTCCCGCGGGCCTGCGTGGAACTCAATCAGCGAGCTGGGTTCTCCCAAACTTGAGAACTCTCGAGCTCGGTCACATCGAAGTCGATTCGGCTGACTTTTGGACGAATGCTCTCATTGAGTGCTCGAAGCACGGCCGAAGAGGCTGGTCCGAACCATTCGATTGAAGTCGGGTCGAAGATTTGGTTTCCTCGCGGCCGCGGGCAGTCGGGCCCGTGGCCGACGTAGCGGAGCACGCCGAGCGCGTAGAGCGCGTCGGCCGACCCGCGGGCGCCGGCCTGGGCGTAGAGGTCCAGCGCGCGCTCCACCGACGGCGCCTCGCCGAAGATGGGCACCTGCGGCGCGCGCGGCGTGGCGCTCGGGGGGGGGGGGTTTCGGGAGGCGCGGCCGCGCGCCCCGCCGTCCATGTTCGCGTTCGCCAGCTGGTAGAGCGCGTCCGCGTGCGACGTTCGCCGCCGCA
>NW_008706178.1:2969-3769 GCF_000186865.1 Aureococcus anophagefferens
TAGGACCGCTCGCTGTCGCCGGGCGCGAGGTCCGACGTCTTCGCGAGGTGGGGCTCGGCGCCCGCGGCGTCGCCGCGCTGGAGCAGCGCGAGGCCGAGGGCGTTGTGCGCCGCGGCGTGGTCGGGCTCCGCCGCGACGACGCGCCGGAGCTCGGCGACGGCGCCGGCGCCGTCGCCGCTCCGCTGCAGCAGCAGCGCGTAGTTGTAGCGCGCCGCCGCGTCGCCGCCGCCGGCCAGGGCCGACCGGTAGAGCGCCAGGGCGCCGCCGAGGTCGCCCCCGCGCGCCAGCAGGTCCGCGTGGAGCGCCTCGGCGACGGACAGGAGCCGCGCCGTCGTCGCGGAGCCGTCGCCGGCGTCCGCCGCGGCGCGGAGCGCCGCCGCCGCGCCGGGCGCGTCGCCCGTGCGGAGCCGCGCGTAGCCGAGGGCCACGTGGCCCCGCGCGTCGCCGGGCTCGAGCGCGACGGCGGCGGCCGCGGCGGCCGCGGCCTCCTCGTGGCGCCCGAGGGCCGCGAGGGCCTCCGCGCGGCCGACGACGGCGGCGAAGGTCGGCCCGAGCGCGAGGCAGCGGTCGAAGGCGTCCACGGCCTCGTCGACGCGGCCCGCGTTGCGCCGCGCGGCCGCGAGGTTGAACCACGCGTCGCCGTCCGAGTCGTCGACGGCGACGGCGGACTCGAAGTTGGCGATGGCCTCCGCCGCGCGGCCCCGGCGCACCATGAGCGCGCCGCGGTTGTTGAAGGCCTGGAAGACGACCTCGACCTCGTTGCACGTCGCGAAGTCGATGGCGTCGTAGGCCGCCTCGGC
>NW_008706179.1:0-1493 GCF_000186865.1 Aureococcus anophagefferens
ACGCTGCGCGCGTCGATTGGGCAGCGGGGCGCCGAGCGCGAGGACTTGCAGGGCTTGGCCATCGGCGCGACGTCGCCCATGGGCCCGGGGGGCTGCCGCGCGCGCTCGCTTCGTTCGGATGCCTTCGACGTGAGTCTCGGAGGGAGCTGGTGGGGTCGGCGCCCTCGGTGGCTTCGGTGTGCGGGCTTCGATGTGCCCGTGTCCATTCGTTTCTCTGCATTCTGCAGCGTCTCCTCGTAGCGTGGCGCTCTGTGCGGTTCCGTCGGCGTCGGCGTCTTTGCTCTCTTCGGTCCCGCTGACTACGGGTGTCCTCTTCGGCGGTGCCCTCGGCTAGCCACTTGTGGTCCTGAGGTTGAATCGGCCTAGTCGAGCCGGACGTCCTGCCCGTCGGGTGCGGGTGCCTTCGTTCTCAACCTCCCCCGGTCCACGGAGAGTCCGTTGAGTGTCGTCTGAATGAGGCGACTCAGGATGCTACTGCCTTGCGCCAGTCCCGGCGTGCTCTCGGCGTGGCGGTCGGTGCCAGGCTTGGCGCGAGTGTACCGCCGCCACACCTCCGATCCGAGTGCACGCGCGATCTTTGGGTCGGAGGAAGGGGCCGGTGTGGGAACGCCAACCCCCCGGCTACGCCTCCGTCTGAGCCTCCGGGCGGGGTCTTCGGGTGCGCACCCCCTTCAATAACTTGGTCAACATTCAACATGATCAAAACTTGATAACGCCGAAGCTTATGGGGCGGTCCTCCGGGGTGCGCGGAGGTGGTTTCGCGCAGCGGCCGGTGGTGGGGCCCGCCGCGTCGGCTCCGGTGGGCGCCCGGGGCGGAGCACCCCGCTGCGCGCGTCGATTGGGCGGCGGGGCGCCGAGCGCGAGGACTTGCAGGGCTTGGCCATCGGCGCGACGTCGCCCACGGGCCCGGGGGGCTGCCGCGCGCGCTCGCTTCGTTCGGATGCCTTCGACGTGAGTCTCGGAGGGAGCTGGTGGGGTCGGCGCCCTCGGTGGCTTCGGTGTGCGGGCTTCGATGTGCCCGTGTCCATTCGTTTCTCTGCATTCTGCAGCGTCTCCTCGTAGCGTGGCGCTCTGTGCGGTTCCGTCGGCGTCGGCGTCTTTGCTCTCCGGTCCCGCTGACTACGGGTGTCCTCTTCGGCGGTGCCCTCGGCTAGCCACTTGTGGTCCTGAGGTTGAATCGGCCTAGTCGAGCCGGACGTCCTGCCCGTCGGGTGCGGGTGCCTTCGTTCTCAACCTCCCCCGGTCCACGGAGAGTCCGTTGAGTGTCGTCTGAATGAGGCGACTCAGGATGCTACTGCCTTGCGCCAATCCCGGCGTGCTCTCGGCGTGGCGGTCGGTACCAGGCTTGGCGCGAGTGTACCGCCGCCACACCTCCGATCCGAGTGCACGCGCGATCTTTGGGTCGGAGGAAGGGGCCGGTGTGGGAACGCCAACCCCCCGGCTACGCCTCCGTCTGAGCCTCCGGGCGGGGTCTTCGGGTGCGCACCCCCTCA
>NW_008706179.1:2923-3762 GCF_000186865.1 Aureococcus anophagefferens
GGGGTGCGCGGAGGTGGTTTCGCGCAGCGGCCGGTGGTGGGGCCCGCCGCGTCGGCTCCGGTGGGCGCCCGGGGCGGAGCACCCCGCTGCGCGCGTCGATTGGGCGGCGGGGCGCCGAGCGCGAGGACTTGCAGGGCTTGGCCATCGGCGCGACGTCGCCCACGGGCCCGGGGGGCTGCCGCGCGCGCTCGCTTCGTTCGGATGCCTTCGACGTGAGTCTCGGAGGGAGCTGGTGGGGTCGGCGCCCTCGGTGGCTTCGGTGTGCGGGCTTCGATGTGCCCGTGTCCATTCGTTTCTCTGCATTCTGCAGCGTCTCCTCGTAGCGTGGCGCTCTGTGCGGTTCCGTCGGCGTCGGCGTCTTTGCTCTCCGGTCCCGCTGACTACGGGTGTCCTCTTCGGCGGTGCCCTCGGCTAGCCACTTGTGGTCCTGAGGTTGAATCGGCCTAGTCGAGCCGGACGTCCTGCCCGTCGGGTGCGGGTGCCTTCGTTCTCAACCTCCCCCGGTCCACGGAGAGTCCGTTGAGTGTCGTCTGAATGAGGCGACTCAGGATGCTACTGCCTTGCGCCAATCCCGGCGTGCTCTCGGCGTGGCGGTCGGTACCAGGCTTGGCGCGAGTGTACCGCCGCCACACCTCCGATCCGAGTGCACGCGCGATCTTTGGGTCGGAGGAAGGGGCCGGTGTGGGAACGCCAACCCCCCGGCTACGCCTCCGTCTGAGCCTCCGGGCGGGGTCTTCGGGTGCGCACCCCCTTCAATAACTTGGTCAACTTGATCAACAAGCCCAATCAGGCTTTTTAACCACAGCATGGGAGGCTTGAGCCCAGCGTTCGCGCTGCGG
>NW_008706180.1:0-1161 GCF_000186865.1 Aureococcus anophagefferens
GGCGATCGGTGACTTACGAGCGTGCCACGGCGCGTGAATCGGAGCACGAGGCCGGTGCCATGGCGCGGCGCGACGGCCGTGACGCGAGAGACTCGGACAAGGTCTCCCTCGTGGACATGGTTGACATGGAGCGCCTCAGCATCGCTCAGCTCGAGCTCCGCCGTCGATATCGGCTCTCCAGGGACCCGCGATCGACTGGCCAGAAATACTACGGCGCTGCGTATGGGTATCAAATGAGCAATATCCATGCGGCGCCTGCTGTCGCCATCGGGCTTTGCGTCGCCGAGCGGTGAGACGCAAACGCGGGTTACGATAGCGTCAAGTAAGGGCACGACACCGCCGCCGGGAGATATTGAGCGTAGGGGCAGTATCATCCTCGATGATGGGACAGCGCCAAGCCGCGCGGATGCGCGCGCACGGCGGACGCCGTTGGCCTCGATGCGGAGCACAGGCGTCTCGGGGCTCCGATCACCGAGAAGGATTGAAAGGGGGTCGACCGCACTTGTAGTGTTGATGAGCCGTGCACCTTCAACGGCGAGCTTCGTTCCGACGCTGATGGCGCCGGTGGTGACGCGATTGGTGAGAAGCGCATCGACTTCGCACCAAACACAATACCAGCCGTCGCTCAGCTCCAGCTGGATGCCATCGCCACCATTAAGCTTGCCACCTGCCAGCTCCGAGGCACCGACGGCGAGACGCGACACCACAAGCACAGCGAGCGACGCTTCGCTTGCGTCACGCTGGAGCACGGCCTTGAGAAACGGCTTAGACGCTCGCTCGATCTCGCACTCAAAGCGTGCTTTGAGCTCGCAGACGACATTCTCGAATGTCAATCTCGGCACCCCAAACTGCCGCGATGCCGCCGCGAGCTTCCACACGACCCACCGGTAGTGGTTTCGGACCCATGGGCGCCACACCGCCGGCGATTCCCCACCGCCGCAAGTGCTCTTGTCACCTTCGAGGCCAACACAGCGTTCGGTGAGGAGCCTCGGTCGTTTTCCTGCAGCGACAAGGCATGCTGCCGCCGTCGCCGCGCTGAGGACGTCGCCCTTGCAATCCGCAATGTCGCAAGGCATGCCAGTCTCGCTCGAGAAGATCACATCTGCTGCATTTGTCGACGTCACGCGGACAGTCGCGGCGCAGACGCCCCGCGCCTTTAGC
>NW_008706180.1:2945-3764 GCF_000186865.1 Aureococcus anophagefferens
CGGCGCCCGCGCGGCCGAAGTCGTCGCCGCCGGCGCGAGGACGGCCGCGAGGGCCGGAGAGCCCGGCGCGGAGAAGACGCCCTTCGCGACCTTCGGGGCCGTCGCGCTGCGTCGCGATGGCGTCCGGGGGTCCGGGGCGGCGGTTCCCGCGCCCCGGCGCCTTCCGCAGCGGCCCCGGGCCGGGCCGGGCGCCGGCACGCGCGGCTTGGGGCGCCCAGACGAGTGCAGCGCGCCACTGCCAGGGCGCCGCGCGACGCCTAATCCCGCGAATAGCGCCGGTAGTACGCGCGCACGGCTCCCGCCCGGGGGCTCGGGGCGCCGCGGGACTCGGGCTTAGGGATCTCGGCAGGAGACGCGCGCGCGGCGGCGCGGCCGCGGCGGCGCGGCGGCGCGGCGGCGCCGCTTGCTCTCGGCGTCGCACAGTCGTTTGGAAAACCAGCGCGAAATTCCTCCGAAGTGGTTCCGGACGTTCTTGGCGGACACGTTCTTGAGCGTGCCCATGGCCGCTCTGAAAGGTTTCGAAAGCCACGTAGTGTTCCATCGCTTCTGCTTCTTCGCCGCCGGCTCGGGCGCAGAGGCCATGATGCGCTCCAGCGTCGAGCTCGGACCTCCGGCCAGAGCGAAGACGCCGTTCTCCCTGCGGCAGTGAAGTGATCAAAACTCGGATTCTGATAGCCTGGATTTAAAAGTCAACATTTTTGTTGAACTTCAGCACTTTTGTTGAAGTTAAATCTTGCGATTTCTTGACCCGAACCAGCGACCGCGCGCAAAAAGTCTTCGCAAACGTGCAATCAACGCGTGAGTATCATCAAGCTTGCT
>NW_008706181.1:0-1900 GCF_000186865.1 Aureococcus anophagefferens
GACGAGTCGTCTCTATGCAAGGTGCTGTTCAAAGTGTTCAAGTCTTGTTGATTGCTGAGGCGTACAAGCGAGATTCAGCATGCACCGACGTCGTTACGGGCGAATTCCAGTCGCCGCCGGGGGGCGAGCTGCCATAGGAGCGAACTCGAAGCGCGACGAGGCGCGTCGTCGAGTGGTCTGAGCGGCGCGAACGGAGCCCGGCTTCCTCTCGAAGTGTGGCTCGACGACCCCGCGCGCGCGCGGCGCGAGCGAAGATCGTCGCTGTCTTCGCCACACAGACCCAACGTCGCTGCGTCGGCCCGGGGGCATAAAGCGACACCCGGGCCGGCGCCAGGGTGCGTCGATTGAAATTCGCACGGCGGCCCGCCGCGCGCGACGACGCGGGTGGTCATCGATATCCCTGGCCAAAACCACGTATCTTAGCCTTCGAGCGCACCCGAAAGCGCCGAAGACAAGCTCAGGCGTCGACAGCTCCGGCGTCGGTACTGCAAGTCCTACGAGTAATCGCGCGGCAGCGTGCCGAAATACGGCGACACGCGGCCGCCGCGGCCATTGGAGGGGCGCCTCCCGACGCTCCAGCGCTCTGTCAACTCTACGCGCACGCGCGCGCGACTTTCTCAGTGCGCGAGACGATTTCCCGGCGACTGACGCGAAGAAGCCCTCGACCAGCGCGCGGTACACGATCGCATTCGGGTGTGCCGCCGAACGCGCGGCACGCCGCGCAGCTTCTGACCGAGAGGCGCTGTCCAGCCGCCTATTTGCCGACGGGACACGGACGACTCGGTCGGCGCAGACGTTCGGACGGCCCGCGAGGAGCTCCCACGACGTGAGCGACCTCGCCGAGGCCTCGAGCGTCCACACGGACCTCTACGACCGCCAGGACTAGCTCGGTCGCGTCCAGAACCCGCACGAAGGAGAGATTTTGGTGTTTCGAAGCCGAGCCCACCATAGCCCTCCCCGTAAAACGACCGCTACACGCGTCCATCGACTCCGTTCGACATAGTTTGGATCTTCGGGGACTTCCCAAGGACCCCCCTCGGCCCTCCGAACCAACCTCCCGTGGCCCCCGGGCGCGCCCGACGCGGCGAACGGCGCCGCAGCGCGGGTACTTTCATGCTGAATCTCGCTTGTATATGAAGAGCTGCTTTGGTTTTCGACCCTCGCCGGGGGTCGACTTTCCGACGCCTCTGGACGCCATCGAGGCCGATTTTGCTTCGGTTTTGCTGTTTAGTTCCCTCGTCCGGACCTTCGTCCCGCGCCTGGAACATCCAACTGTCCAAATCGGCCGCCGGGACGACGAGTTTCGCGTCGTCGAAATTCGTATTTTTGGCGACGAGGGTCGAAAACCAACGCACCGGCAGGGTACCTGGGGGCGGGCCCCTGGGCGCGCCTGGCGGTTCTTCTCGCGCTGCCTTTTGGCTCGGCTGTGCGCCGGGTGTCTGCCGGAGCCCCCCAGAACCGGCAAACTGCAAACTGCGGGGCTTGGCGCACCCACACGCACCGAACCTAGGGCGGGTATCAGCTAGAAGCTAGTAGCTAGTGCTCCTGCGACCTAGCCCAAAACGGCGCCCAAGGTCGTTTTTGTTTGGGTCTCGCCGTCTGGTATCCCAGAGGGACGTGTCGTCGCTGCTCCGGGCGGGTGCAGCGCCCGGCCTGGTACCAGCGGCCTCTGCTTTGGCCGAAAACCACGCATGCGTACTGGTGGCTGGAGCTGAAGTCTGGAGCAGCCACCTCAAAACGGCCTTTCTGACTCGCCTAAGCCCCACAACGCCGCGTTCTGGCGCCGGATAGTCAAGAGGCACAAGGGCGGTGCACACTGGACACCCCTTGCCGCCGTCTGAAGGCAGTTCGCTGCTATGTTGAACTGCAACCCAGGTTCAAGTTGACATCAACGTAGGTC
>NW_008706181.1:2938-3763 GCF_000186865.1 Aureococcus anophagefferens
TGCCGCTCTACGGTCGAACCATCGTTTATCCCCGGCAGGACGTCGAGTACCTGGATTAGTTAGGCGCTCGAAGCTGCTATGGCAGCTGATGGAATCTCCACCTTAGAGGGCCCCGTGCTCCTCGAATATGCAGCGACGTGCAACGATCCCAGCGGCTTTGAGGTCCACAAACATGTGGGTGAGGCACATGAAAAGACGCGACATCCGGACGATTGCGAGGTGGCGCAAACGGGCAGCCTCAGGGGGTGGAATGGGGCGCGGCAGCTTCCCCCGACCCGAATTTCGGTCGCCTTCGAGTCACAGAGCGTCGGGAATCGTTCGTCATGAGGGCGATCAGATGCCCTCGCGGCACCCTTCGGCTCGAGCCGATTTGATCGAGATCACCTCACCGGCTCCGGGAGGCGCGCGGCGCCGCGGGTGACACGGCGCTCACTGCGCAATGCATGCGGCGTTCGGGCCGCGGCAACCTTGACAGGCCACTCGGGAGGGACATTCCAGGCGGTGTTTACTCGAGATGCCGCGGCCCGCTCGAGCCCTGGAACTAAGTTGGGCCTCTCGTCGGTCGCCCCCCACCATTAACGGCCGTTCTCGTCATCCACGGGCTGCCCCGACGCGAACTAAGTTGCTCGCCTTCGACCGATGGTCTTTCCCGAGCGACTCGCACCCGGGCCCGAGGCGCGGCAAGGTCCACAGACCGAGCGCCGCGCCAAGTCCTGGAACCGCTGCATCGGCTAGCGAAAGACGCGTTTTAGCCCAGATCTGACAAAACGAGCAAAGCCTGGGGGGGCTGATCTCAGACCAAGCCGTGGTTAATTTGACCCCCCG
>NW_008706182.1:0-1319 GCF_000186865.1 Aureococcus anophagefferens
GGACTCGCAGTAGCACTTGGCGCACACCGACGACACGCCGCCCGTGTTCGCGCGGCACGTCGAAGGAATCCCGTTCGGGCACGGGTACACGCCGCCGCTCGTGCCGGTCTGGCACTCCCAGTCGAACGGCACGACGAAGCCCGCGCGCTCGAACAAGTTCAAGTCGCCCGAGCCCAGGCCGAGCACGCCGAGGCTCTCCCCGTCTTCGAGGCGGCGGCGCATGGGCAGTTGGTAGTCGTCCAAGGTCGAGTAGTCGTCCGGGTCGACGCCGTGCCCGAGCGTCGTGGTGCCGATGGGCGCGGACGGCGTGTAGGTGTGGTTGTAGACCTGCGAGGCGCAGTGTGGAGGGGCTGCGAGGCGGGTGTTTGGGGCAGCGTTTGGACGCGGGATCGCACCATCTCCTCGACGTGGTCCAGCGTCGCCTCGATGCTCTCGAGGTCCTCGGAGGAGGTGGCGCTGGAGCTGCTGCCGAAGGCCGCGGCGCCGACGGCGAGCGCGAGGATCGCCGCATGCTGTACATCGCGCGGGCAAGTTTTGCTTGCGCGCTTGGAATTTTAGCTGCGTAAATTGATGTTCAAGATGCAAAGGATAACCTTGATGTAATAAAGTGATGCTCAAGCGAAGAGATGCCGCTTGTGCTTCAGCGGTCGCGCTCGGCGAGATGCTCGAACCCGGGGCTATGATGGGCTGCAAGAAGTCGCGACGGATGGGGCTGCGATGGACGTCGCCTCTGCTGCTCCTCGGCCTCCTCGGCACGGCCGTCGCACAAAAGCACTGCCAAAAGCCCTAGACGAAGAGCGAGCTCCGCGAAGGCGTCACCTTCGCCTTCGCGAGTCCCATCGCGCGCGTCCCGCTCGTCGCGGCGGACTCCTAGGAACACAGGATGGGCAGCTGAAGTCGGTGGCCGACATGCTAGATCTAAAGTCTGTCTCGACCCCCGGCGCAATGGGTAGCCCTCTCACGCGCCGGCGCCCGCCGGCGGCGCAGCGCACGAACGAGGCGCGCCTCGCGAAAGACGCCGCCGCAACCGCCGCCGCGCCGCCGCCGCCGCGCGATCGCTTCGCGCTCGACGCGCGGTCCCTCGCCGCCTTCCGCGCCTTGCTCGCCCTCGCGCACCTGCGGCTGCTCGTCGACGCGTGGCCCTCCGTCGAGGCGCTGGCGTCGGGCGCCGGCGTCTTCGACGACGCGACGCTCCACGCGCACGCCGCGTCCTGGGCCGCGGCGCCGCTGCGGTACCGGCGCGACGGCGCGTGGGCGCTCGCGTGGCACGCCTTCGCCGTCGCCGCGACGCTTTTACTCTTCGCGGGCGCGTGCACGGG
>NW_008706182.1:2732-3755 GCF_000186865.1 Aureococcus anophagefferens
GCGCCGCGGTCAGCGGCTCCGCGGCCGAGAACGGCTCGAGCGCGACGGGCGCGCAGCGGCGCACGGCGTTGAGGAGCATGGCCGTGACGCCGAAGACGCCCCAGAACGGCGCCGCGCCACCCGCGCCGACGCCACCGGCGCGCGACCCGCCGCGGGCCACGGCCATGGTCATGCGCGGGCCGGGCCGCCGCCGGCCGGCGCGGCCCGCACCCGGCGCGCCGCCCTCCCGCAGCGCGCCGGCGCGGGTGCTTTGTATGGGGAGCAGTGCTTGTGCGCACGACGCCGCGAGGCAGAACGCGACGAGCCGCCGCGACGACGCGCACATTGGTGCCATTGCGCACGGCGACACTTCACCAAGGGAAACATGAACCTCGATTGAAGCGGGTTGCAGTTTTTTCTCCCGTTGCTCGGCAGCCTCGCATTCTCGCGGCGGCCCTCGCGCTCCGACACCATGGGGGCCATGGCGTCGCAGAGCTACTGGGCGAAGCGGGGCGTCGCCCTGGCCCAGGGCCGGCGCATGCTCGGCGAGTGCCCCGGCCTGCGGCCCTGGCACCTGCGGCGCCTCTACGCCTACTTCCGCCGCGCGGACAAGGACGACAGCGACTGGATCTCCGTGCTCGAGTTCCTCATGTTCTTCGACGTCGAGCGCTCCGTCTTCGCCGTCAAGGCCTTCACGTCCATGGACGCCGACGGCGACCAGCGCATCGACTTTTCCGAGTTCGTCCGCGCGACGTGGAGCTACGTGTCGCTGAGCAAGGCGGGCCTCGGGGCAGGAAAAGAGTGCTTCAATTTCGCTTCAACGTGAGCGTTCCACGCGCGCGCGTGCCGGAAAGAGCATCCACGCTCCGAGAGATGATCGCTCGTCCAAAAATTAGCCGAAACGAGTGGAAAACGACCGAGAGATGAGCCTCCAAAGTTGGGAATTTCGCACTCTTTTCCTGCCCAGGCGGGCCTCCGCGAGTTCGCGTTCCACCTCTACGACCTCGACGGCAGCGGCCACATCGAGCGCTTCGAGGTCGAGGC
>NW_008706183.1:0-912 GCF_000186865.1 Aureococcus anophagefferens
GATTGGTGCGCGGCGGCGTCGTCGCGGACCGCGAGGGACGCGCTGGAATACTGCCACGGCGGCGACGTGCGTCTCGCGAGGCCGGCGAAGACGACGGACGCCGACCCGTCCCCGACACGAGGCACCGCGAAGCCGTCGAGCGATACCTTCGAGACAATCGCTGCGTCCATGTCCGCGTAGACCTGACGAACGCGACCCAAACGATACAGAAGACCTGACTAAAAAAGAGGTATCGGACACCGGATTCGACGACGGCGTCGACGCCTTCGGCGTCGAGCGACACCACGAGGGCCAGGATCTTCGCGTACCGACTGGACACGTTCCGCGTGCCGCGGTGCAGGTTCTCGAGGCTTGTGTCGTTGCAGAGCCTCGGGAGGGACGAGCGCCCGGCAGCGGTCCCGTCCAGAGCAGGAGCCGATAGCCGCATCTTGCCGAAAATTCGACCTTGTTCGTAAAGTACCTAGGGACGCGTCGCGACGCGAAAGTCGGGCGGCGCGGGAAGCGCGCGGCCACCACTCGAAGACGTATCGCGGGAGCGCGCCGCCGGCGGTCCGCCGCGGCCTGGCAATGGCCGGCGACGACGACTTCGACGACGGCGGGGGTGAAGACCACGTCGAAAATCCAGATATGTATCCTCCGTCGCTCACCGTGACTATCCTAAAATCAAGCTATAGATACAAGCCCAATGCATTGCCAACTTCAAGCTAAGCCAGTCAAGTTACCTTAGTCCAGTCTCCCGCCAACCAGCGCATCCATCGCATGCTTGTTTCACTAGTCTAGCTTGATGAAATAGTAATAGGCTACTATTATAGGAATGTCGGTTCTAGGTCGCATCTCCCCCCCCCGCCGGCGCCCCGGGGGGGTTCTTCTACGCTCGCTCGAGCGAGGCCTTTGAAGGGCAAGCGGCGGAGG
>NW_008706183.1:2742-3752 GCF_000186865.1 Aureococcus anophagefferens
CGGGCGATTGCTAAGATGGAACCAATCGGATAGATTAATCGTATGATGGAACCAAGTGGTCGAGAAAAGCATGATGGAACCAATATTCATGCCTATGATGGAAACAATCTAATGCGGGTTTGTCGACGCTACCTGAACCAATACCACTCAATGGACACTTTGATCATCTCCATACCCTGGTGATTAAAAACCCGCACGCCCATTACTTAGTGCGCGTAGAAAGTTTATGAAATAGATGATGGAACCAAGACTTCGACGCGAAATACATGATGGAACCAAGACTTGCGACTCGTGTCCGAGTCCGTTCCGCCGGGGCCCAGGCGCTGGCGCCTCCGGCAACGACCCTAGCATTGACTGGAGAAGCACAGCCTCCTCAGCAGGAAGGGCAACCGGGTGCGGTAGTACTGACGCCAGCGGCAGCCCCAGTCCCGCCGCCACCAGCGATAGTGTTGGCAACCGGCCCGCCTCTATCAGCGGAAGCAACAGCGTTTGCTCCCGGGGTACCTCTATCAGCGGAAGCACCAACGTTTGTTCCCGGAGGACTTCAGCGCAATCAGCAGGCCGCGGCTCCGGGCCCAGCCCCAGCGTCGCCAACGCGGCATCAGCCGCAGGTTTTTGATCCGCCGGCGTCGCCTGGGTTGGAACTAGCGCAGAAGGCGTATGCAGATATCAACAATAAGTGGTGCGAGGTCAATGTCTTGGGCCACCAGGGTGGGATGATCCTTGTGCAATGGACTGGCGGTGAGTCGCAGCAACTGTGCAGTGCGGCGTTGCCGCGGAGCCATGTCCGGACACTTGTGGAGCACAACAGTTTTAAAGGGCAGTTCCTTATTGCGCAGTTTCCCATGATTTCGCGTTTCTTCGCTGCCGCCGGAGAGGCAGACCAGCAGCAGTACATCAGAATGCTGGCAAGCGGAGTTAAGTCCGTTGCCGGCGAAGCCTATGATATTGGCGTCAAAGCGGCTGCAGTGGAGCGGGCTATTGCAAGCATCGGAATGAACGAGGAGATA
>NW_008706184.1:0-1147 GCF_000186865.1 Aureococcus anophagefferens
CAAAAGGCGGCTCCGAGGCTCTCTAGTGCTGCGAGAGCACCAAATCGGCTGATTCGGCCTCATCCGGCCGCCAGTCGTTCTCAGCGATACTGGCGCCCCCCGGGGCCGCCGGTACGTCTAATTGTAGCCTATACCCGAACGCTGCGCGTGGTGGCTCGCGCGCGCGTCGGGTGATGGCGAGTCGCTCGTAGGAGTCCGTCGAAGACGGGTCCAGCTGCAAGACGCGGGAGGCGTGAATGCGACCGCTGTCGGGCCCGAGAGAGCAAACCAAGTGCATGGACGCCGCTCCCATATGCGCTCGACGGACGCCGCCACCGAAAGCCACGCGATTTCGTCGAACGCACTCCAGCGCACCGCGCCGAGCACTTCCGCGTTTACGGCCGACGAGCCGCTCGCGACCAAAACATCGTGCGCCGAGCAATTCGACGCGCGCAAAGGCCCTGGACCGCCGCGCGCATATACTACGCGGGCCCCCGCAGCTCGTGGTCGAACGGGAACGCGATCGCGGGCCGCAAGAACCGATGCGATCACCGATCGACGCTTTGGAGCCGAAAAGTTGACCGCGCGCGTCGCGTTCACCGGCTCCACGAGCGCCCAAAAGCTGCCAGAGGACGTCTAAGGTTGTCCGCCGGTGGCGACAACAGCGGCCGCCCCGTAGACTACGAATGCGCGGCGCACGACGCCGTCCAAGGCGGGTTTTGCTCTCTGAGCTCTCAGGAGAGCCCAAGTCTTGTTTGCCCTTAAGGGGCGAAGCTGCAGTGCCGGCCTTGACGCCCCTCTACCACAGCCGGCGCCGCCAAACGCTCGCGCGCAGCGCTTGCAAACGCGCCGCGAACGCGATGTCCGCCATGAACCTGCCGCCCGGCGTGACCGCCGCGGGCGCCGGCGACATCGCGGGCATGTCGGGCTTCAGCGCCGACCCGAACCAGCAGGCGCAGAAGCAGGAGCAGGACGCGCAAAAGGCCCAGATCCTCAAGCAGATCCTCACGCCCGAGGCTCTGGAGCGCCTCGGCCGCGTGAAGATCGTCAAGACGGCCAAGGCCGAGGCGCTGGAGATGAAGCTCATCCAGATGGCCATGAAGGGCGAGATCCAGAAGCAGGTCACCGAGGACGTCCTCATCAACATGCTCGAGACGGCCGGCGCCGA
>NW_008706184.1:2103-3749 GCF_000186865.1 Aureococcus anophagefferens
ACGGGCACCGTGCGCGTCGAGCCCGGGATCCGCAGGTCGATGGCGACGACGCGGTCCCCGCGCTTGGTGAAGCGCGCGATCGAGTCTTCGAAGCCGCCGACGTCGTCGTCGAGAAAGTAGACGTCCGCGCTCCCGGACGCGCCGATGACGAAGCGATAGTCCGTCGGCGACGCGTCCAGGGACACGGTCTCGCACCGCGCCTCGAGCAGCGGGATGAGCCTGTGTGGAAATCAACCACTGGTTTGGGGGCCCCCACCAAACTTCAGAACTCTCTAGCTCGGTCAAATCGAAGTCGATTCGGCTGATTTTTGGACGGATCGATTGCTCTCAGCGAGTTCTCGAAGCGCAGCGGAAGTGTTTGTGTCAAAATTCGAATACGCGCACATTGAAGTCGGGTTGAAGATTTGATTTCCACACAGGGATGAGCGGCTCGAAGACCTGGCGCTGCACGCCGTTCTCGTAGAGGTCCCTCGGCGCGCGGTTGCTCGTCGCGACGACGACGGCGCCGCTGTCGAAGAGGTGCTCGAAGAGCGACTTGACCACGAGCGCGTCGGCGATGTCCGTGACCTGGAACTCGTCGAAGCAGAGGAGCGACCCGTTTTGCAGGACGTCGAGCGCGACGGCCCGCATCGGGTTCGGGTGCGGCGGGCCGTCGCGGCGCCGCAGCGCGTCGAGCTTGCCGTGGACGTCGAGCATCATGGCGTGGAAGTGGACGCGCTGCTTGTTTTGCGTCGGCGCGACGTCGAAGAAGAGGTCCATCACATACGTCTTCCCGCAGCCGACGCCGCCGTGGACGTACGCGCCGACGGGCGCCTTGGAATCGAGGCCGAGGAGCGGCGCCGCCTCGATTATTTTCGCCCGCGGCCGCTCGGCGTCGTAGTCGTAGTTGGACCCGAAGCGGCTCACGACGGGGCCCGACGCGCCGCTCGGCCGGTCCGTGCCGCCGCCGACCGCGATGCCGAGGCCCTGCGCGAAGGCCGCGAAGCGCTGGCCCAAGGTCTCCGTCGTCGCCTCCTTCTCGAGCGTCGCGGCCTCCTCGCGGACGTTCGGCGGCTCGTAGGTTTCCAATTCCTTCCAGACCCGGTCCAGGGTCCGCAGGGCCGCCAACTGGTGGTCGTCGCGGCGCAGCGCGCCGTCGGCCACGAGCGCCTCGTAGCGCGCCGTGGGCAGCGTGCTCAGCGCGTGTCGCGCGGCGACGCGTCGCAGAGCTCCGCGAGCGCGCAACAGCGCAATGGCAGCTCCACGCGCCGGCGCAGCCATGCCCTCCGCCGTGTGCAGGCTGATATTGAGCTTGTTAACATGTTTGAGTGCAGTACAATCAATCGCTATGGGGCAGATCCGCTGCGCTATGGGGCTGCTGCCCCTGCTGGCGACAACCGCCGCCGCGGACGCGCGGCGGCCGCTGCGCGTGCTCGCCTACGGCTCGAGCCCGCTCACGGGCCTCGGCTGCGACCGGCCCGACGTCGACGCCTGCGACTTGGGCGACTGGACCTACACGGTCCACGACGGCATCGAGCAGACGCTCGGGTCCGCAGCCGTCGTCGACATGGTGAGCCACCTGCACTGGACGGCGCGGCGCATGTGCGACCACTTTTGGACCGGCGCAACGCCGGGGGATCCTCGACGCGGGCACGTTCGTGTCCGCG
>NW_008706185.1:0-937 GCF_000186865.1 Aureococcus anophagefferens
GGGGTGTGGGCGGGGTGAGGGGGGGGAGGCGACCGGCGAGTGAGCTTGAAGTCGTCGAGGGAGGTGCGCCCTAGTTAGCATGGGGGCATTCCGCGGTCTCGTCGGCCCAGGACGGGCAATCCTGAAGACCCGAGTTGAAGAACGCCTTGGTCATGTCCGTGACGGACGACGTGTCCCAGGCGCTGATGTTCTGGTCGAAGGCGGCGGCTTCGTAGAACATCCAGCTCATGCTCGTCACGGACGACGTGTCCCAGGCGCCGATGTCCTGGTCGAAGGCGGAAGCATAGACGAACAAGTCGGCGTAGGCGAACGTGTAGCCCATGTTCGTCACGGACGACGTGTCCCAGTCGCCGATGGGTTGATTGAAGCGGTAAGCTTCTTCGAACATGCCGACCATGTCCGTGACGGACGACGTGTCCCAGGCGCCGATGTCCTGGTTGAAGGCGGAATCTCTAAAGAACGTGTCGCTCATGTCCGTCACGGACGACGTGTCCCAGCCGCCAATGTCCTGGTCGAAGCGGTAAGCTTCTTCGAACATGGAGCTCATGTCCGACACCGACGACGTGTCCCAGGCGCCGATGTCCTGGTTGAAGGCGTAAAAGCCGTAAAAGCCGTAGAACATGTCGCTCATGTCCGTCACGGACGCCGTGTCCCAGCCGCCGATGTCCTGGTTGAAGGCGATGCAGTTACAACCGTCATAAACAGAGAACAGGCTGCTCATGTCCGTCACGGACGACGTGTCCCAGGAGCTGATGTGCCCGTACTTGGCTTCCGCGCTCCAAGCGTCGTCGATCCACCCGTTGACCGCGATCTTGAGCTCGTTCAGGTCCGTCGGAGAGAACGTCGCGTCGATGCCGTCGCACGCGAAGCCGGTCGGGCACTCGAGGCACTCGTTGTTCTCGACGTACTTGTTGACGTCATCGCACACGGCGTTGAC
>NW_008706185.1:2296-3750 GCF_000186865.1 Aureococcus anophagefferens
TCGTCATAAATGTTCTCATCGTCCTCTTCTCGTTCTCATCTCGTCGTCCTCTTCTCGTTCTCATCTCGTCGTCCTCTTCTCGTTCTCATCTCGTCGTTCTCGTCGTGGTCTCTCGTCGTCGTGTTCTCGTCATCCTCTTCTTGTTCTCATCTCGTCGTCCTCATCTCGTTATTCGCAGAAGCCGCACGACGCCGCGCAGTTATCGATCATGTAGTCCCGGTTCGCGTCGCACATGCCCGCCGCAGCCTCTTCGCCGCAGAAGGATTCGGTATCCTCGCAGGCCTTGCAGGCCCCCCCTGCCACCTCAGGGGCCCAGGGCGGGCACGATTGGCCTTCCGCGAAGGCGGTGGCGTCGGTGAACATATAATACATATTGTCCTGCGCCGTCACGGACGATGGGTTCCAGCCGCTGATGTCCTGGTCGAAGGCGATGGCGCTGGAGAACATTCCGTAAAACCATTCCACCTTCGACACGTCCCAGTCGCCGATGTCCTGGTTGAAGACGGTGGCGCCAGAGAATATGTTGGACATGGACGCCACGCTCGACACGTCCCAGGCGCCGATGTCCTGGTCGAAGGCGATGGCGCTGGAGAACGTATAGTAAAACAATTCCACCTTCGACACGTCCCAGTCGCCGATGGGTTGATTGAAGGCGGTGGCGATGTAGAATGTGCCGCTCATGTCCGTCACGCTCGACGTGTCCCAGCCGCCGATGTCCTGGTTGAAGGTGTAGGCGATCATGAACGCGTTGGCCATGTCCGTCACGCTCGACGTGTCCCAGCCGCCGATGTCCTGGTCGAAGGCGGAAGCCTCGTAGAACATGTAGCTCATGTCCGTCACGGACGACGTGTCCCAGCCGCCGATGTCCGCGTTGAAGGCGGTGGCGCCCTCGAACGTGTCGTCCATGCGCGTCACCGACGACGTGTCCCAGCCGCCGATGTCCTGGTTGAAGACGGTGGCGCCGGAGAATATGTTGGACATGAACGCCACGCTCGACACGTCCCAGGCGCCGATGTCCTGGTCGAAGGCGATGGCGCTGGAGAACATTTCGAAAAACCATTCCACCTTCGACACGTCCCAGGCGCCGATGTCCTGGTTGAAGACGGTGGCGTCGGAGAACGCGCCGCCCATGTCCGTCACCTTCGACGTGTCCCAGCCGCCGATGTCCTGGTCGAAGGCGATGGCGCTGGAGAACATTTCGTAAAACCATTCCACCTTCGACACGTCCCAGGCGCCGATGTCCTGGTCGAAGGCGGAAGCACTGAAGAACATCCAGTACATGTCCGTGACCTTCGACGTGTCCCAGCCGCCGATGTCCGCGTTGAAGGCGGTGGCGCCCTCGAACGTGCCGTACATGTCCGTCACCGACGACGTGTCCCAGCCGCCGATGTCCTGGTTGAAGGTGTAGGCGTTTCTGAACGCGCCGTCCATGTCCGTCACCTTCGACGTGTCCC
>NW_008706186.1:0-1789 GCF_000186865.1 Aureococcus anophagefferens
CGCTTCAGAGAGCCACTACGATATAAATCACGAAAGCGACGCGATCAAACTAAATGATGATGCCTGGGATGTTCTGATGCTAGTACGCCGCAGTGGCGGTGGGATCGCTGCTGTAGCGCGACACCTAAGCTACAAAGAGATTATCAAAAACAATAGGGACAAGTATGTGCAACCGACCTATGCTACCTCTCTTCCTCTGAATGTGGGAGTAAACCCTCGGACGGAAAGTGGAATCACGATAATATAGCCGCTGCCATCGGCAAGTGTGGAGCATGCGAGATGACGCTACAAAACTTCGCGTCGTCAGCGTTGGACCAACGTGTGCACCTCAGCACTCCAGCGAAGGATCCTCGTAATATTGTGCTTCAAAGACAGGGCCTGGGGTTTGATGCATTGTGGTTCGGTGGAAAACAGCCCACCCAGATGACTGGGCCTTCTCTTCACTCCAAACACTATGAGGTCTGTGACAAACACAGCCATCGGCGTTGTTGGCTCGGGCCATAGACTCCTTTTTCACGCGCATTCAGAGGTTGCCAACGAGGCCCTGGTCAGACGAAAGCTCTGGGCGCTTTCCCGCCGCGTAACGACGCCACTGCTCCTGGAACACGCTTGGCCTGTCCATGGCCACCATGGAACCCAACAGCTGGTCATGTCGAGAAAGCGCTGATGTCATTCTTTTATGCAGGGAATCATGCCACGAGTCCATCACAGAATAAACCTCTTCAAGATAGGACACTTGCCGCAATTCGAGCTCTCTGCAAACAGACGGGGTACTTCTGTGACACAGACTACTGCCATGTCCATGATGCAAACTACCCATACTGTGACGAATCTCGACTTGCGGGAAGTTGCGAGCCCTAAGCTAAACTGGTGCCTGGCCGCTTGAATCAGCTCTCGACCTTAAAAAGTCATTGCGAAGGATGCAGAATATAGCTGAGAAAAGACGGCGATAGAGAGAGAGGTATCCAATCAGCCTTTTTCCTCGCTGGATTTTTGGTCAATATGCTAATGCTTTATGAATGGATTGAATTGTGTTGCAGAGAGATATTTGGCAAGATAATCATTTGTTTCATTGTCAAAGAAAACAATAGAATGAAAAATAATCATTCATAGAGGAAACCACATGTAAACAAGTTTATAACAAGCAAAAACGGTAGTTATTTGGTGGGATCCGGCGGGATATGTTAGCGAGAGCAGGTGGGCGGTTCTAGGCTACCCCTCGTAGACGCGCCCAGTGTAGTGGCTCGCGAGAGTGCTGATTTTGGACTCGCGATGGCAGGTTCGCTCGCACGAGCGGCATACAAGGACCTGCTCGCTATAGACGACTCTCGGGGTAGTATGCAACTAGCGTAGATTCCGATACTCTAGTATAATAAGATCCGGGTTATCGCTAAAAACTCCCATGTGTTCCTGTTGAACAGGCAGTCATCATGGGAGAAAGCACCCGACTCAGAGCGTGATGATTCACGGGGGCGGCAATAGTGACGCCTTGAGTTGCGCGAAGTCAGCTTGAGTGATGTCCCCATTCAACAGGAGAGTTCCT
This sequence comes from Aureococcus anophagefferens, assembly GCF_000186865.1. Lineage (NCBI taxonomy): Eukaryota > Pelagophyceae > Pelagomonadales > Pelagomonadaceae > Aureococcus > Aureococcus anophagefferens. Next base: position 1,544 of record NW_008706186.1, read on the forward strand.
AGGGTTGCTATCTGTGCTGCTACGCTGTTTGCTGCGTCGCCTAAAATTACCAAAAAAATACTTGGGGTGGTAATTCGCCGGTAATTACTAGTAATTACCAGAGATATATATCAGTTCCCGAGTACCGCGGCATACAGCGCCCCAAGTGCGCACGCAGCTGCTGTCGCTCACTAGCGACGGGGCGCGTCGCCACCTGCCCGTGCGTGACTCCGGAACCCGGGCCCGCTGCCAGCCTCCCCCGCACGC
>NW_008706186.1:2715-3746 GCF_000186865.1 Aureococcus anophagefferens
ATCGGAGATCTTATTTCATCCGTGAGATCACTCGTTGGAACAAAAAAAGTGACCCCGTGCCGCGTCCGCGCCGTCCGCGCCGTCCGCGCCGTCCGCGCCGTCCGCGCCGTCCGCGCCGTCCGCGCCGTCCGCGCCGTCCGCGCCGTCCGCGCCGTCCGCGCCGCTTCGCGGAAGGGAGATTCGAAGCCGCGACCCCCTCGCGTCCAGCGGGGCATCCAGCGGTTGGGAAGAACTCATTTCGGGCCTCATTAGCCGTTCCCGTACATAAACGCCCTCCCTTTGTGGCCCATGATCACACACCCAATCCCACAAAGTTTGCCGGCGATTCGACCATTCATCGACATGCCAGCACGCGGTGTCCAGCGGAGGAAGCAGGGACGATCGTATGCCCCGAGACACCCGCATTGCGCGCCGAAAGAGGCGACTCGCCCATGCTCTGCGAAGCGCAGCCCGCGCTCATCGTTATCTTCAAAAAATGGCACTTTTTTCATGCAATCTTTATTCGCTAAGGCCGCGTTAGTCTATCGTCTAGAGCGGCTTAGACGATGGTGGGCGTTTAGCGTGGAATCGCTGCCCCAGGACCTCCGGTGGGCTTCGCGACCCACCCGCTGTGCTAGCTCGGCCCGCCCGGGGCGTTCGGGGCCCCGCGGGCTGCGGAAGGGCGCCCCGTGCCGGGGCGTGACGCCATGCCACAAGGCGCTTCTCGCGCAGCCGCTGCTCGCGATGATGTCGGGCCGGATGAGCTGCGCGCGATGGAGGGTGAGTTGCACTTGTTCTTGCACGAGCTTACAAACGGTAACGCGGCGCATGCGGCGAACATAATGACCACCGCTTTGCGTTACATTCCTCAAAGTAATTTCGAGGTGCGGCCGAATCCATCCGGTTCTTACGGTGGCTCCCTTGACTTTGTTGGTGCTCCCTATGGTCTGGAGCCTGGTGCACTTCGTGCTGCTTCTGATGAGATTGTGCGCAACTGGGATAATGTGGAGATTCGTATAAAACAATTTTGGCACGGCTTCGAGTACGGTGGA
>NW_008706187.1:0-1426 GCF_000186865.1 Aureococcus anophagefferens
CCTCGCGCCGCGCATAGCACAGAAACGATCGCTGCGGCGCTTCGCGAGCGAAGACCTCGCGTCGCTGCGCGCCTCCAGGGCCTGCGCGTCGGAGACCGTGGGCTCGCTGCGGCCCGAGGCCGGCGTCGTCGCGGCGTGGCGGAGCGAGGCCGCGGACCTCGAGGCGTCGTCCGGCGCGCCCGAGTTCTGGGACGACGCCGGCGCCGCGCGCCGCGCGCTCGCGCGGTTGACCGCGCTCAACGGCAACGTCGACCGCGTCGAGGCGTGGGACGCGCTCCTCGGCGACGCGGCGGCGGCCGTCGACGCGCTCGGCGGCGTGTCCGACGCCGAGGAGGCGGCCTACTACGGCGAGGTCGCCGCGGAGGCGCTCGCGGAGCTCCGCGCGGCCGCGGCGGCGCACGAGCTCGAGGCGGCGATGACGGGCCCCTACGACGGCTGCGACTGCCGCCTGGAGATCACGGCGGGCGCCGGCGGCCTCGACGCCCAGGAGTGGACGGCCATGGTCGCGCGCATGTACGCGCGCTTCGGCGAGAAGCGGGGGTTCTCCGTCGTCGAGGCGGAGCGGTCCGAGGGCGACCACCCCGGCTGCGTCAAGGGCGTGTCCCTCGAGATCCGGGGCGCGAACGCCTTCGGCCTGTTCCGCGGCGAGAAGGGCGCCCACCGCCTCGTGCGCCAGTCGCCCTTCAACTCCGCGGCGAAGCGGCAGACGTCGTTCGCGTCCGTGGAACCGACCCCCGACCTGCCCGACGACCACCCGGACCTGCCCGCGGACGTCGCCGAGCTGGACCCGGCGGACCTGGAGGTGACGACGGCGCGGGCCGGCGGGGCCGGCGGGCAGAACGTGAACAAGGTCGAGACGGCCGTGCGCATGACGCACGTCCCGACGGGGCTGCGGGTGCGCTGCGCGCGCGAGCGCACGCAGGGCGCGAACAAGGCCATCGCGCTGACCATGCTCCGCGCGAAGCTCGTGGCCGCGATGGCCGAGCAGCGCGCGGCGACGCTCGCGGACATCCGCGGCGACCGCGTCGCCGCGGACTTCGGCGCGTCCGTGCGGTCCTACGTGCTCCACCCCTACAAGCTCGTCAAGGACGACAAGCACGAGACGCCGCACGCGACGGACGTGCTCGACGGCGACCTCGGCCCGTTTCTGGACGCGGAGCTGCGGCGGCGGGCGAGGGGGGAGGAGGCGGGGGATTCGAACGGGTAAAATGCTGGCCGGGGGTAAATGCGGCGGCTGGCCACCTCGCGTCCACGCGTTGCTGGCGACGCTTATCCTGCGCCACCACCCTCGGTAATGGAGGCTGCCAATTTCCCTCCCGTGGAGTAGCCATTTCGCCGGGTCGTATGGGCGCGCGCAGGCCCCTAGAATTTCGCCGCGCGCCGCATGCGTAGCCCGGTGAAAGGACGGCCCGCGGCCCCTCCTGCC
>NW_008706187.1:2689-3742 GCF_000186865.1 Aureococcus anophagefferens
GCCAGGCCGCGCCCTTAAGTACCCCCCAGGTCACAACGTCCCCCAGGTCATAACTTCCCCCAGGCGAGGGAGGGGCAAGTGGAGGGGCGTGACCAGTCCACTGGCAGTACTCAGGTCGAGCAACGACATTAGCACGCGAAGCTCCTCACCGCCGGCGGCGCGCAGGCCGCGTCGAAGCACGCGTCGGTCTCGTCGACGTTGTTCTGGACCTTGGAGCACCAGGTCATCGGGTAGGACGGGTCGTCCCGGAACGACGAGAACCAGTCCGGCTCCGCGAAGTACGCGGCCGCGCGGGACTGGTAGGCCTCGCGCTCCGCGTCCGAGAGCGGCGTCGCCGCGCACTCGTTCGCCGGCGGCGCGGCGCCGCCCGCGTAGGCCCGCGACAGCGCCAGGAGGTCGCTCCCGAGCGTCCGGCGCGTCTCCGCCCACCACGCGGCGAGGTCCGCCATGCGCTTCGCGAGCCGCTCCGGGTCCTCGAGCTCGCGCTCGAGCATGTCCGGCAGCTTCGCCCAGTCGTCGACGAAGAGCAGCGGCGCGCCGGAGTCGCGGAGCCAGCCCAGGGGGTCCGCGCAGCCCTTGTAGTCGTCGCGGTCCTCGACGACAGGGATCGCGCCGTAGGTCAGCGCCTCCCAGACGCTCCCCCCAAAGGGCATGTCCCCGAAGGGGCACAGCACGAACAGGCTCTTGCCGAGCATCTCCATGTAGGACATGGGCTCGCCGTCGGGCCCCGCGTAGTCGCCGTAGCTGTCCTGGACGTCCAAGAGCTCGTAGATGACCCGCTTGTCGTGCGCGCGCGCGACGGCCTCCAATTTGTCCATGGCGCTCCCGAGCTCGGCGTCCATGACGGCGCGCGACGGCTTGCGGTAGTTGACCTTGCCCTGGAAGTAGACGAGGAGCGGCCGCTCCGACGCCGGGAGGGCCAGCGCGTCGACGGAGCCGAAGAAGCCGGCCGCGTCCGCGTATTCGATGCCGTAGGGCATGTGGCGCACGTTGTGGAATTGCGCGCTGTAGGACGTCTTCCAGAGCGTGTGGATCGTCGTCGGGAAGTCCGCC
>NW_008706188.1:0-945 GCF_000186865.1 Aureococcus anophagefferens
CCGCGACGGCCGCCGCCGCGACCGCCGCGCCCGCGCCGCCGCCGCCCGCGCCGCCGACGCCGCGGCGGTCGCCGAGCCCGCCGCCGCGCGACGACGGCTGGGGCGACGACGGCTGGGAGGACGCCGCCGACGCGCCCGCCGACGCCGCGCCGCCGACGCGCCGCCGGACGACGACGCGCCGCCGCCGCTGAAGCCCCGGTCGCCCGCGGGCGACGAGGGCGAGCTCGAGCGCCTCCGGAGCCAGGCCGCCGTCTACTCCAGGGCAGCAAAAGAGAGCGAAATTCCCAACTTCAAAGGCTCCGATCTCGGCCGTTTTCCACTCGTTTCGGCTGATTTTTGGACGAGCGATCATCTCTCGGAACGGTCTCGAAGCGTGGATGCTATTTCTGGAACGCGCGCGCGCGGAACACTCACATTGAAGCGACGTTGAATCACCCTTTTGCTGCCCAGGTCTACTCGTCGGCCGTCGCGACGCTCGAGCGCCACCTCAAGCGCGAGCGCGACTTGCGGACGTCCGAGGACGCGAGCGACAACGTCCTCTTCCTCAAGAACTCCGTCGTCCGCTTCCTCTGCGCCAAGGACGACAAGGAGATGCAGGACATGCTCGGCGCGATGGCGTCGATCCTCTCCCTCGCGCCCCACGAGGTCGAGGCCATCGAGGCCGCGGCGGCGAAGCCGGGCCTCGTGTCGCGCATCCTCGACGCGGAGATCCGCGTGCCCTTCTTCGGGCGGTAGCGCGTGGCTTACGCCTCGCGCCTAGAGCCAGGGGAGCGCCTTGGGGTCCAGCGCTTGTCGAAGCGCGCGACAAAGTCGTCGAAGGGCTCCGCCGGCGACGCGGACACGGCGACGGACGACCAGAGGAGAAGGAGGAATGCGCTCGCCATGGCGACTCGGGCCTGCAAGACCTGGGACCGGACTGGATAGTTGGAATCCAGATACTGGATC
>NW_008706188.1:2641-3742 GCF_000186865.1 Aureococcus anophagefferens
GGACGCCGAGGAGCTGCTGCGGGATCTTGTCGGTGCCCTCCGGGTCGTAGGGCGCGGGCGCCTGGTCCTGCGTGATCTTGTAGCCCGGCGGCAGGGAGATCTGGCACACGCGCGTGAGGACGCCCGTGTTGGGGTCCTCGTTGACGAGCCAGAGCTCGTTGTTGATCACGGCCGTGTAGTTGGAGGGGATGGAGAGGAAGCTCAGGTCGCCCGTGCCGACGCTCGGGACGCTGACGAAGGGGAGGCCCTGGAGGTCAAGCTATTGGTATTGGGCGCCGCAGACGACATGCTAACTGCTGCGGGCGGACTCGATGGTGGTCGCGCCGACGAGGGTAGACGATTGACGGCGTCCGAGGTGCCTGGGCTGCCTCTCGAGATTGCCGTGGATAGGTTGTTGAACCAGTGATTGAACCAACCTTGACGCTGCCAACACATCAGACGCCGCGTGCCAGCGCTCTCGACGCAGAGCATCGGCACCAGCCAGCGCTCCTCGGCAGTGCACCAGCCAATGGCCCGCCGCGCCGCGACGACTCTCGCGCTCGCCACGCTCGCCACCGCCTTCGCGCCCATGCCGGCCACCGCCCGCAGCGCACCCGTGCGCGCGGCCTTCTACGACCTCGCCGACGTCGCCAACGACGGCTCGGAGGTCGCCTTCAGCCAGTTCGAGGGCAAGGTGTGCTACGCCGTCAACGTCGCGTCGGCGTGAGGCGCGACGCGGCCGGGCTACAAGCTGATGAAGCAGCTCAGCGACGAGTTCGGCGACGACCTCGCGGTCATCGCGTTTCCCACGGGCGAGTTCGGCGGCCAGGAGCTGCCGACGGACGAGGCCATCGCCAAGTTCGCCTACGACCGCGTCAAGTTCCCCGCGGCGCCGCGCGGCGTTCTTTTACAGAAGGCGGACCTCGGCCGCGCGTCGTGGCAGGCCATGCAGGCCGAGGCCGGCGCGGACGCGCCGGCGTGGAACTTCAAGGGCAAGTTCCTCGTCTCCAAGGACGGCGCGGTCACGGACGCCAGCGGCGTCGACGACATCGCCGCCGCGGTCAAGGCCTTGCTCTAGGCGGCTTCGACGGCGCGCTCCCGCGGCCGAGCCGGGCGCCGACG
>NW_008706189.1:0-903 GCF_000186865.1 Aureococcus anophagefferens
CTGAGGATCCCCATGCCGCTCCCCGCGGAGCAGCCCGACCCGCACCCGAACATGACGCACCACCAGAACAGGACGTCGTACCCGACGTTCGCGCCGACGAAGTTCGCCCCGACGGACGGCCCGGTCCCGGCGCCGACCTCGCCGGCCCCGACGCCCGCGCCGACGCCGACGCCGATCCCGGCCCCGACGACGTCGCCGACGCCGGCGCCGACGCCCCTCCCGGGCGACCCGTCGGCCGCGCCCGTGTTCGCGCCGACGCCGCGGCCGACGCCCGAGCCGACGCCGCGCCCGTCGCCCGCGCCGACGGCGTCGCCCATCCCGCCGACGGCGTCGCCCGTCCCGCCGACGGCATCGCCCATCACGCCGACGGCATCGCCCATCACGCCGACGGCGGCGCCCCTCAACCCGACGCGGGCCATCACCCCCGCGCCCACGGTCGGCGCTCACGCGCCGACGCACCCGCTCCACACGGGCGCGCCGACGCTCATGCCGCTCAGCCCCGAGGCTCCGCCGCCGCACCCCAACACGACGCACCACCAAACCCGGACGTCGTACCCGACATTCAACCCGACGGAGTCGGGCTGAGCGCCCGCGGGGCGGCGCCCCCACCCCCTTCCCCCAGCCCGATCGCACCGAGACCGCGCGCGCGCCTCGGCCTTTATTTCTCCCGAGAACACCTCCCTGCGTCGGTGTACGAGGCTGGGTTGCACTTCCTGCGCTTGAGCGAACGACGCTTTGAGCGAACGAACGATTGAACGCGAGTTAGATGGGCGGCGTACCACTACCGTTCCGCGGAGAGCTCGAAGACGCGGGCGACGCAGGAGCGCCAGGCGGCGAGGATGTTCGGGCGCGTGTTGAGGCGGACGCCGTGCTTGGCGCAGATGGCCGCGTAGTCGGGGTAGA
>NW_008706189.1:2551-3730 GCF_000186865.1 Aureococcus anophagefferens
CAGATCGCATTCTTATTCGTATTCAAGACTCAACTCGAGTCCGAGTCGGTAATCGTTCGCCTTCGAAGGGACCCGTGTCGACACCGCCAAAAAACCGTCGCTCGTCATCCAATCTTCTTCGCGGCGCCAGGGCAAACCCCGGGCGCCCGGGGTCACAACGGGTGCCCGGGGTCTCGAGACCCCGGGCGCGTCGCGGCTCGGCGTGAGCGCGAGATCGATATCCGCCCCTGGGGTCATGATGTCGAAGCTGACGGCGCCGAGCAGCGGAGGCACTCGCCCGTCTGTCAAGGCCTTGTCAATCGAGCCTGGCCGCGCGCGCGATGAGCGCGCTGTCCGAGGCCTTGGCTGTGGGTACGTCCGTGCGCGTCGTCGGATTGGCCAAAGCGACGCAGCACAACGGGAAGCTGGGCAGAGTGTGCAAGAAGGCCGGGCCGGAGGGCCGCATCGGTGTCAAGCTCGACCTCGGCGGCGCGCTCGCCGTGAAGCGCGCGAACCTCGAGGTTCTCGAGACGGTCGCTGAAGCGCCGGCGCCAAAGAAGGCGCGCGCGTCCAGCGACGAAGAGCCGCGAACCGTCACCCGGGACAACGCGGTCTTGCGCGAGTTCAACGGATCGAGAGACCCGGACATGATGGCGCTCTACTTCCACTTCAAAGATCACGCCTTTGACGCGTTCAACGCGGCAGAGTACTACGCGCAGCTCATTCGCTACCACGGCGCCGGGATCCGCGTCGTCGCCGCGGTTCCCAGGAGGATGGGCGACAACTTGTATTCTCTGGTGTGCCTCAAAAACGACCAGGTCGAGCGCAACACGCTGTGCGAGTTGGCGTTTCAGTGCAAGCGCCAATTCGTCGGCATCTCCATGCTTGTCAAAAAGGTCTGCTTCGTCTGCCACAAACCGGGGGCCGCGTCCTGCCCGTCGTGCCACTGCGCGTGCTTCTGCTCGGACGCGTGCGCGAAGCGGGGCCGCGAGGCGCACGAGCCCGTGTGCCGCCTCGTCCGCGGCACCGAGGTCCTGCTAGAAGACGAGGTCGTCGAGATAAGCTGAGGTTGCGTTCTTTTCATCGTGAGAGATAGCGTGGGCCCGGAGTCCGGCACCTCCTCCTCCAGGGGATTCCCGAAGCCGGCCGGGCGTCAACCCCCCAGCACGCACCGGCACCGACGCAGGGAGGTGTTCTCGG
>NW_008706190.1:0-1354 GCF_000186865.1 Aureococcus anophagefferens
ACGAGAGCGTGACGACGCCGCCGGTCAGCTCGGCGAGGGCGTTCTCGACCTCGGCGAGCTCGTCGGGCGTCGACGGCAGGCCGTACTTGAGGAAGAACGGCACGGCCCGCTTGCCGCGCTTGGTGTCATTCGTCGACGGCGTGCTGACGTCGATGACCATGCCCAGCCCCGCGTCGACGACCTCGCGGAACAGCGCCCCGGACCCCGCGGCGAGCAGCTTCTCCGACTTGCCGTCGACGACGACCTCGATGTCGCCGCCCGGCCCGCCGTCGACGATGCGATTCTTGAGGGCCTTGACCCTCGACTTCTGCATCCAGTCGCTCACGCGGAAGCAGTCGCCGTCGGCGTGCAGGATCGCCGTGAGCACGTCCCGCCCGAAGGCCGTGCGCTCCGCGCTCGCGCCGCCGGCCGCCGCGGGCGACTCCGCCGCGTCCGACTCGTCGCCCACCGGCAGCTTGATCGCGAGGCAGCGCTTCATGCGCGCGGCGAGGTCGTCGATCTCCGACGGCAGCTTGGCGAGCTCGTTGACCGCGCCGGCCGGCGGCAACCGCGCGAGCGCGAGCACGACCGAGGCGACGGTCATGCGCTCGACGGTCGCGACGCCGCGCGCGGCCGCCCCCGGCCCGATCTCGAGGACCTTGATGCGCGGGACGACGGCGCCCGCGCCCCGCTCCACGACGACCGTCTGGAGCGTGTGGTCCATGTCGTGCGCGTCGCCCGCGTGCGCGACGGCGTCGGCCTCGCAGCCCGACGCCGGACCCAGCCGGCCGACGTAGGCCTTGTAGGCGGCGGCGAACTTGTGCGCGAAGGGCACGTCGGGCGTCGCGACGATCCGCCAGGACCCGTCTATTAAGACCATGCCCTTGATCTCCTTGAGGATGTCCACGACGATGTCCATGGTGCCCGCGACGATGAGCGCGTGGATCAACTTCTTCGGCTGCTTGGCCAGGACCGGCGCCACGGGGCCGCCGGGCAGCAGGCTCAGGACCTCGAGCGGCAGGACGTGCGTGCGGTTGAAGTGCGCGGCGACGAAGGCGTCCGCGCCGTCGTCGTCGCCCCGGCCGCGCTCGTTGCGCCGGAGGCGCATGTGCGGCGCGCGCGGGTCCATCGCGTCCTCGGGCTCGAGGTCGAGGCACGCGACGAGCTGCGCGCCGAGCGCGAGGCACTCGAGGCCCCGGGCGGCGGGCTTGCCCAAGGGCGACGCCATCTCCTGCCACTTGAGGTACGCGGGCGCGACGGCCGTGATGTTGAACCGGCCGCCTGCGTGCAAATAAAGCCGGTGAGCTGGGACGTCCCGATCGATGGCTCTCGTCGAGTGCTCGAAGCACAGCGGAAGTGATCGCGTCAAAACATT
>NW_008706190.1:2102-3718 GCF_000186865.1 Aureococcus anophagefferens
AGGCTCACGAAGGGGAAGGCCTCGAGGAGGGTCTGCTTGCCGGCGAGCAACGCGTCGGAGATGGCCTTGAGGGCGCCGCCCTTGTTCGAACCTACGACGGACGCGTTCGCGTGGAACGTTCCCCGGTTCCCGGCGCCGGTCGCGCGCCGGTCGCGCCGCAGAGCAAGGCGAGGTCCTGCGTGCCGGCGGCCCCGAAGGCACCGATTAGGTGGAACGGGACCCCCGAACACGCGACGCCGAAGATGGCGTGAACGACGTACGCGCCCGCGGCCCGCGACAGGCCCTTCTGGCCCCGGAGATCCTCGATGAGGTCGTTGATCTCCTGCGTGAACTCCTTGGAAATGTCGCTCTCCTCGCGCCCGAGGCGCGCCAACGCGTCGTTGACGCGCATGTTCACTTGCATCTCCGCGGCCTTCTCGCGCGCCATCACTTCAAGAGCTTGCTCTCCGTGATCAGTGTGGGATGGTTCTCTCTCCGAGCTCCTGAAAGGTGCGAACTTCCAGGCGAGACGACCCGGTCGAGACCCAGCCTCGGCCCACGCGACCTTTCAGGTCACCTGTCAGGTGCCTACTTAGACGTCGGCGGCGTCCAGCTAGAGGCTCTCGGGACCTTTCAGGTAACTTTCAGGTCCTGTCTGGTGTCGGGCGAGACGCCCCCTCGGACCTACCAGGTCGCGCCGCGTCTCCTGAAAGGTCGCGTCGCGACCTAAAAGAACGGCGACTCGAAAGGTCGGTTTCGTCAGATCGGCAGCGACCTGAAAGGTCGGCGACTAAAAAGGTTTCGCCAGGCAGGCCCGGGGACGGCTCCTTGAGGGCACGTTGCCCCGCTGCAAGAAGCCCGTGCGGCCTTCAAGATGCCGCATTACGACCGGCCCCACCTACCAGAACAAACGCGTCTCACTAGCTAGACCCGGCGAGTCAGATTCCTAAATGAGCGACGACGCGGAGGCCTACGTGGAAGGCCAGTGGTCGTGATCTTAATACTTCTTCGTGACTACCTAGGCGACGGTGAGCTCGATGATCTGGCGGTAGCCGAAGAGCTGGTGGCGGTAGTTCGTGGGCTGGCTCGTGGTGAAGCCCGCGCCTCGCGAGAGAAGACCTAACGACACTAGGCCGTTGGTCTTCTCCCGCGTGTCGACGTCGATGTAGTGGGGCGCCCCGGAGCCCGACGAGCCGAGGCCCTCCTTGGCGATGCCGACGATCGCGAAGACGTTGTTGGCCGCCGCCGGCGTGATGACGCGGCCGACGACGATGGCGGAGTTGTCGCGGCAGCCCGCGAAGTGGCCGCCGCCGCAGCAGGCGCGCAGCGTGGCCATGGAGAAGCGGTGCGCGCTGACGAAGAAGACCTCGTTGAAGACGATGGGGACCCAGGCGCTCGGGTTGCGCAGGGCGTAGTCCGTGAGGACGAAGCCCGTGCCCTGGTCGTAGACGGCGCCGGGCCGCATCTGGCTGGAGAGGACGAGGATCTTGGAGCCGCCGAAGTCGAAGTCGGCGCCCGCGGCGCCCGGGGAGCGGCGCAGGGCCATGTCGATGTCGGTCTCGAGGCCGATGACGGGCGACCCGCCGGGGCCCAGGACGTGGACGACGACGGTCCCCGACACGGGCGCGCTGGGCAGC
>NW_008706191.1:0-1035 GCF_000186865.1 Aureococcus anophagefferens
GTGGTCCGGGCCTGACATCGTTCAAAGGCCGTGCCGGCGTCTCGCGTCCTGCGCGCGTCTCGCTCTCGAGGCGCCGCGTCCCCGGGGGGTCCGGCCGGCGTCCCGGCGAGGCTCCGGCCGGTCTCGGCCGCGTCCCAATACCCGCGTCCGGGCCGCGTCCGGGCCGCGTCCCGCGCGTCTTTGCTCCGTCCCACCCCGGGTCCCGCGTCCCGCGTCTCGGTCGGCGTCCCGGCCGAGTCCTGCATCCCGCGTCCCCCGCGTCCCGGCCGCGTCTCCGCGTCTCGGCCGCGTCCCGGGGAGGTCTCGGCCGGGTCCCGCGGCGTCCCGGACGCCGCGTCCCGGCGCCGTCCGGCCCGCGTCCCGCGTCCGGCCCGCGTCCCGTGGGTCCCGGCCCCGTCTCGGCCGACGTCCGGGCCGCGTCCCTCGCGTCCCTCGGCCGGCGTCCGGGCCGCGTCCCGGCCGCGTCCTGCGTCCCGGGCGCGTCCCGGGCCGGTCCGGGCGCGTCGGGCTCGCGTCCCGCCGCGTCCCGGATCCCGCGTCCCGGCGTCCCGGCGGCGTCCCCGGGACCGCGCGTTGCCTAGGGGCCCCTCCCCTTGGTTGCGCGGCGCTGCTTGCGTCTTGCTTAGCTGCGGTGGCGCGGCGTCGGTGCGACCGCGCAAGATTGCGGTGGCGCAGTGCTCTCCGACGACGCCTCCGACAGCGATAGGCTCAACGCCGCCTGCAACTCCGTGTCCTCCTTCTCGTGCGCCGTAGTCACCGTACCGCAGCCGCGTCGGCTGGACCGGAATCGTGGTCATGGCAGGTCATGCCTGCTTCCCCGGCGCGAAACACCGCCCTTCGGCGAATGGGCCTAAAAAAACTCAAGCCTACAACTCGGCCCCTGAGTTGCGACACTAGCAGGCATCCCGCGGCCACCGCCGGCATGATTTCGCCCTCGCCCTCGCACCACATGTCGCCGGCCTTGATGGCCTAGTCGATGTACAGCAGGAGGTGCGCCTTGACGCCGAGCTGGAGCACGCTCGACGCGACGTACGA
>NW_008706191.1:2831-3715 GCF_000186865.1 Aureococcus anophagefferens
CCGGATCCTCGCTCCCCGGATCTCATCCCGGCGGCCGAGAAATCGCCAGGGCCGTGGTTCTTCACGGCGCTGTCGCTCGCGAAGGCGGCGAACGTCTGCCCCGTCATGGGGCAGTACAACGAGAGCCGCTACAAGTCGGCGGCGACGCTGGCCCGGGAGAAGCGGCGGCTGGAGGGTAAGTAGGTCGCGCGTCCGTAGTAGAGGTCGTCGTGCCTAAAGCACGAAAAAAGCACCTTGAAGGTAGCTGAGCATGCTGAAGATCTGCCGCAGGCCTCGCCGTCGCGCATGCGCCGTAGCTTTCGCGCCTTGTAGAGCCGCAACACACCATGGCGGAGACCACCACCAACGGCGAGCGGCCGCGCGAGGACCCGGAGAAGACGCTGTGGATGGGCGACCTGGCCTTCGAGTGGGACGAGGCCTTCATCGCCGACCTCTTCGAGGGCTTCGGGGCCGTGACGGCCTACCGGCCCTACGACCCGCGCGCGGACCGCCCGACGCTCTACGCCTTCGTGACCTTCGAGAGCGAGGCCGAGGCGACGCGCGCCTTCGAGGAGCTCAACGGCGCGACGATCCCGGACACGCGGCGCCGGTTCCGGCTCAACCCGCGGAGCAAGCGGCCCGAGCGGCCGGCGGAGCGGATGGCGCGGAAGCGGCCCCGGAGCCGGTCGCCGGGCGGCTACGACCGGCGGTCGCCGCCGGGCGGCCGCTGGCGGCCCGGCTCGCGGACGCCGAGCCGGAGCCCGAGCGCCGGCCGGCGCTGGCGGCCCGGCCGCGACGACGAGCGCCCCCGGAGCCGGAGCTTCGACCGCCGCGACCGGGGCCCCGGCGACCCGGGCCGCGGCGACCCGGCCCGCGACCGCGACGAGCCGCGGCGCGAGCGGCCG
>NW_008706192.1:0-868 GCF_000186865.1 Aureococcus anophagefferens
ACTTGCGTCGAACATTCGAATACGTTCACATTGAAGTCGGGTTGAAGATTTGATTTCCACACCGAGACTGGCGCGTCGACGTGGCTCTCGTCTATCTCCTTGCGCTCGTTGCCGCCGTCGCCGAGGCCGTAGACGACGCCGTCGCGCGCCTCCACGACACCGGGGAAGGCTGCTTCGATCACGGCGACGATGGGCTTCGGGTCGATGAGTTTCGCGGGACGCCCGTCGCCGACGTCGCCCGTGTCGCCGAACGAGCCCTCGACCGAGCCCTCGCCCTTGTCGACGCCGTCCGTCGACGCGCGACGAGTCGTCGCCCAGGCAGACTTGAGCAGGCGCCCGACGCGCCCGAGAAGCGACGGAGCTGCCGACGCGGAGCCGTCGCGCTCGCCCTCGTCGACGTCGCCCTCGCCCTCGTCGACGTCGCCCTCGCCCTCGAGGCCCGTCGCGTCCTCGACGCGGTTCGGCGCGCCGACATTCTTCTTCTTCGCCTTCGTCGCCCTGAGCCGGCCGAAGAACCAGCCTCGGCGCTTCGGCTTCGGCTTCGGCTTCGGCGTCGCAGCCGAGGGCGCCGCGGACGTCGCGGCCGCGGCCGAGGGCGCTGCCGCCGGCAAGAGCGTGTCGCCCTCGTCGCCGCGGCCCTCGTCGACCTTGAGCGACCGCCACGTCGCCTCGTTGATGTCGCGGATGTACTTGCGGTAGGTAGGTAGGGGTAGGTAGAACTCCTGCGACTTGAGCTTCGCGTAGTCCTCAATCTTGTAGAGGGAGGCCCCCACCCGAAGGTAGCCGTCGAGCCTCGCCGCGGTGGGACCGCCGCCTCCACCCCCGCCGCCGCCGGGGCCGCCCTGGTCGCCGCCGCCGCCGCCCGCGT
>NW_008706192.1:2549-3710 GCF_000186865.1 Aureococcus anophagefferens
CGCCCCTCGGCGGGATTTCCTGTGGAACTTCGACGCGAAGACACACGGTTTGTTCAGACTCTCGGACCAGACCAGACGGCAGAGCCGAGGGCGACCCCGTAGGGCTCGTCGACGGCGCGGCCGACGGCGACGCCGTGGGAGTCGCCGTGGGACTTGGGGACGGCGGAAAGCTCGGTGCCGCCGACGGCGCCGAGCTCGGAGCGGCCGTCGGAGACGCGCTCGGCGCGGCGCTCGGAAGCGTCGACGGCGCGGCCGACGGTGCCGCGCTGGGCCCCGGGCTCGGCGGCGTCGTCGGCGTGTACCTACCCAGAAAGTCGGTGACGATTGTCATCGTTTTCCCGGTCACAGTCTCTCGAAAATCGTCACAGCCGCAGGACGCTGGCGTGTACGAGGGACTCGGCGACGGGTGGGGCGTCGGCAGCGGCGTCGGCAGCGGCGTCGGGAGCGGCGTGGGCTGCGGCGTCGGCTGCGGCGTCGGAACCTGCGCTCGGACCGTGGGGCGAAGCTCGATCGTCGAGGACGCGGGCCGCCCGCCGGCGTCGGCTGCGGCGTCGGCTGCGGCGTCGGAGCCGGCGTCGGGACCGGCGTCGGGACCTGGGCGCGCCGGTCACCGAAAGACGTCCGCGTCCGAAGGCGCGGGGCGCGCGCGGGCGTCGGCGCGGGCGTCGGGAGCGGCGTGGGCCGGGGCGTCGGCGCCGTCGACGGCGCGGGCGTCGTCGGCGCGGCCGTCGACGGCCGCCGCGTCGCCGTCGGCGAGAGGCTCGGCGCGGCCGTCGGGTACTTGGACCAGGGCGCGCAGACGTTCTCGTACCAGAGCAGCGTGTCGTCCTTCGACGCCGCGGTGAGGACGTCGACGTCGCCGTCGCCGTCGACGTCCTCGCCGAAGACGAACGCGGGCCCGTCCTTGCCGTCGGCGACGACGTGCTCGGCGAAGGACATGGCGCCGTCGTTCTCGTACCAGGCGACCGCGTCGTCGGTGTAGAGCGCGAGCGCGACCTGGGCAGCACAAGGGTGATTCAACGTCGCTTCAACGTGAGTGTTCCGCGCGCGCGCGTCACGAGAAGCACATCCACGCTTCGAGACCGTTCCGAGAGATGATCGCTCGTCCAAAAATCAGCCGAAACGAGTGGAAAACGGCCGAGATCGGAGCCTTGAAGTTGG
>NW_008706193.1:0-953 GCF_000186865.1 Aureococcus anophagefferens
CCGGCGGCCGGCGCGCCGGGACCCGCTCCGCTACGTCTTCGAGTCCTCGGTGCGCGTCAAGCGCATGGAAGCCCGGCCTCCGACCTCGTCGCCCGCCGGCGGCGTGGTCCGCGGCGGGCACCTCGACGACGGCGAAGAGCGACTCGGCGCGGCCGGCGGCCGGCGCGCCGGGACCCGCTCCGCTACGTCTTCGAGTCCTCGGTGCACGTCAAGCGCATGGAAGCCCGGCCTCCGACCTCGTCGCCCGCCGGCGGCGTGGTCCGCGGCGGGCACCTCGACGACGGCGAAGAGCGACTCGCTCTTGCGCGGCGCGGCCGGCCAAGCGCATGCAAGCCCGGTCTCCCACCTCGCGGCCCGCCGGCGGCGTGGTCCGCGGCGGGCACCTCGACGACGGCGAAGAGCGACTCGCTCTTGCGCGGCGCGGCCGGCGGCCGGCGCGCCGGGACCCGCTCCGCTACGTCTCCGAGTCCTCGGTGCACGCCAAGCGCATGGAAGCCCGGCCTCCGACCTCGCGGCCCGCCGGCGGCGTGGTCCGCGGCGGGTACCCGGAGCGTGGCGCCGTCGATGGCGGCCTCCGGGCCCGAGCGCCCGAACGCGCCGGCCTCCCGGCCGTCGGCGGACGTGCCTGAAAGGTCTTCAACCCCTGATTCGCGCGCCTCATCCGTCGATCGTCGCCGCGGAACCGCGTCGATTCCCCCGCAGGCACCCGCAGACTCAACCATGCACGTCATCGTCCGCGCGCTCTTGCTTCCCTGGATCGTCACCTTCGCCGCGGCGGCGGGGGTCGTCAAGCTGAACACGAAGGCCGACCCGGTCGAGGCCGTGGTCGAGGTCTTCAAGCACCTCCATCCGGCGGCCTCATCGGCCGCGCTCGCCGTCGCGAAGAACGGGGTCGCGTCGGTGCTCAAGGGCCTCGAGGCGTCCGACACGAGCACCGAGAACGTCGCGTTCGA
>NW_008706193.1:2610-3704 GCF_000186865.1 Aureococcus anophagefferens
GGTGTCGCTGAGCGCGGACGGCACGGCGCTGGCCGTCGGGGCGCCCAGGAACGGCGGCGCCGGCTCCAACGCGGGCCACGCGCGCGTGTTCGCGTGGGACCCCGTCGACGAGACCTGGAAGCAGCGCGGCGACGACATCGACGGCGAGGCCGCGGACGACTGGTCGGGCAGGTCGGTGTCGCTCAGCGCGGACGGCGCGGCGCTGGCCGTCGGGGCGGCCAGGAACGACGGCGGCGGCTCCTACGCGGGCCACGCGCGCGTGTATTCGATCTCTCTCTAGCGCATTAGGCGACGCACCCCGCCTACGCGCCTGCCTTGGGTCGACGTGCGGCTTCTGCGAATAACGAGATGAGGACGACGAGATGAGAACAAGAAGAGGATGACGAGAACACGACGACGAGAGACCACGACGAGAACGACGAGATGAGAACGAGAAGAGGACGACGAGATGAGAACGAGAAGAGGACGACGAGATGAGAACGAGAAGAGGACGATGAGAACATGACGACGAAACGAGAAAGACGAGATGAGAACGACGAGATGAGGACGACGAGATGAGAACGAGAAGAGGACGATGAGAATACGACGACGAGAGACACGTTGACGAGATGAGAACGACGACGAGATGAGAACGACGAGAACACGACGACGACGACCTCGCGGCTGCTCCGGCACCGCGCGGACGCCGCCCGGCGACGTCCGCCCTCGGACGCCGCCGCCGACGCCGACGCCCCGCACGTCGGCGTCGACTTCCCCACTGTACATAGCCGCCCAGGCGGCACCCGCCACCCCTGCTTGCACCCCCTCCCCGCGCGCGCCGGCCTCCAGGCCGCGGCGAAGTTTCGTGTGAACATAAGTCCCTAAATACTAGTAGTGTTCTCAAGGTCCCCGAGCACGGTGCGCGACGACGGCTCCTCACACGGGCGCCCGCTGGAGCCAGGAGTCAAAGAGGTAGAGGAGCTCCCGGGGCTTGTAGCGCTTTAAGATTCAATTAGCCGCTGAATGACTGGGGACAAAAGGTTTCTAATGTAAAAAAAAGCCCGCTAGAGCTACCCGGGCGTCCGCGGCGTCCGCGGCGTCGCCGTCGTCGGCCT
>NW_008706194.1:0-1095 GCF_000186865.1 Aureococcus anophagefferens
TACGCAACCAGCGCCGGCGCCTGAGGTAATCGGCTTTGCGACCGCCGTTCTCGGCGCCGCGGCCGCCTCCTGCCGATCCAAGAATATCGGGCGGTCCGCCAGGACCCCGCCGAGGTTGCTGCGAAGCGGCGTCGACGTTCGTGGTCACCCGGACGCGCGCGGACGCGTCGAGTAACGGGATCGCAGCCGCGGCGCGCGGCGCCGCCTACCTCCGCCCGACGGCGCCGCGCAGACTTCGGGGCCGTCGGACCTTTCGGCACACTTCGCGCGCCGACCGCGGAGCCGTCTAGGTGTCTTCGCTGCTCGTCGTCTCGCCGGTGGAGCCCGCGGCGCGCCGGCGACGACGTCCGCGGGCGCCGCGGGCGGCCGCCGCGCGCGGCCTCGGTCCGCCGCAGCGACGCGCGGCGCGGGAACGCGTCGTTCGATGTCATCGCCGGCGGGGACCGGAGGCTCGCGAACGCCGGCGGCGCCCGCGCGGCCGAAGTCGTCGCCGCCGGCGCGAGGACGGCCGCGAGGGCCGGAGAGCCCGGCGCGGAGAAGACGCCCTTCGCGACCTTCGGGGCCGTCGCGCTGCGTCGCGATGGCGTCCGGGGGTCCGGGGCGGCGGTTCCCGCGCCCCGGCGCCTTCCGCAGCGGCCCCGGGCCGGGCCGGGCGCCGGCACGCGCGGCTTGGGGCGCCCAGACGAGTGCAGCGCGCCACTGCCAGGGCGCCGCGCGACGCCTAATCCCGCGAATAGCGCCGGTAGTACGCGCGCACGGCTCCCGCCCGGGGGCTCGGGGCGCCGCGGGACTCGGGCTTAGGGACCTCGGCAGGAGACGCGCGCGCGGCGGCGCGGCCGCGGCGGCGCGGCGGCGCGGCGGCGCCGCTTGCTCTCGGCGTCGCACAGTCGTTTGGAAAACCAGCGCGAAATTCCTCCGAAGTGGTTCCGGACGTTCTTGGCGGACACGTTCTTGAGCGTGCCCATGGCCGCTCTGAAAGGTTTCGAAAGCCACGTAGTGTTCCATCGCTTCTGCTTCTTCGCCGCCGGCTCGGGCGCAGAGGCCATGATGCGCTCCAGCGTCGAGCTCGGACCTCCGGCCAGAGCGAAGACGCCT
>NW_008706194.1:2465-3695 GCF_000186865.1 Aureococcus anophagefferens
GCGCGCGACGCCGCCGCGCCGCGGGGGCGGGAAAACGACGTCTTCGGCGCGCGACCGCGCGCGCGCGCGACCTTTTTCGGCGGCCAGCGGCTGGCGCGGCGGCCGCGGGCCACGCTGGGCCGCGCGCGTCGGCGACCCGCGGCCCGGCGGCGCCGCGGAAGGGATCGCTCCGGCGCATGAGGCTCCTTTCGCGATCTTCGCGGGTCCGCGCGTCGCGGGATTCGCAGCGTTTTCCTCCGTTCTTTCGACGGAGCGCGGCCCCGAGGGGGTCTCCAAGACGTCCTAGAAGCACGCGTCCGGCGAGGGGGCGGAAGGGCGTCGACGCGCGCATAAATCAGACTGATTTTTGCGGCGCCGGGGGTGGTTTGCGTAGTCGCTGCACAGTGCCGGCGGGCCGTGCGCCAAACGACTGCGTCACTGCTCACACGAGCTGCTACCACCGTCGTTCGTCGCTCCTCGCACCGCGCGCGCCACTCCATCCACTTGCGCAACAAAAACGACAACCACCATGGCCGCGCGCCGCAGCAGCCTCGCGCGCGCCGCGGACAAGACGGAGGACGTCATCTCCCGGGCCTGCGCCGTTGTGGCGACCTTCGCGTCGCGCAAGCCCTGGCGCACCGTGGGCCTCTGCCTCTTCCTGAGCGCGGTGCTCGCGAGCGGCTTCTCCCAGATCAAGAACGAGGCGCGGCCCGACAAATTGTACGTGCCCGCGTACATGAAATCCCAGGAGGACCGGGCGTGGATCGACGACCGCTTCGGCTCCGCCGACGTCGTTTCCTCCGTGCTCCTGGACCACCGCGGCGACGCGAATCTCCTCACGAAAGCCGCGCTCCGCGACGCCTTCGACGTCTACGAGGACGTGCTGGCCATCTCGGCCGAGGGCGGCGCGACGGGCTACGACGCCCGTAGCTGCGCGGTCGGCGGTTGGAACGGCCTCTGCCAGAAGTCGTCGATCCTCGCGTTCTGGAACTACAGCCGGGCCGCGCTCGAGGACGATCCGGACGTGCTGGCCACGGTGAACCGCCCCGCGCCGGACTGCTGCTCGCCCGTGGGCCGGGCCGCGTCGCTCTTCCGAGTCGCGGCGAAGTTGCGCTACGACGCATCCGGCGCGGTGGCCTACGCGGGGTCGCTCAAGTTCGACTTCTACCTGGACAACGACGCCCACGAGAAGACGAACGTCGACCCCCACGCCCAGCGCCTCGAGCGCAAGTTCAACGAGAAGCTGCGGAG
>NW_008706195.1:0-1172 GCF_000186865.1 Aureococcus anophagefferens
CTGAGGATCCCTCTGGTTCCATCTGTGGGTCTTGCCCCTTGCGCGCGTCTGAGTGAATGGCATTTGAGAAAACCCATCTTTGAGCCGTGTCGGCATCAGGTCTTTAACATCTCGAGCGTCACCACGATCAACGGACTTAACATCGTCCTGCTTATGCATCGCAGAGAGTTCGCAATAACGGTGCACAGACATGGTTTCAACAGCATCGTCTGAATGCTTCCGCGAAGAAGCCGCGAGAAGCACATTTGACACAATTATGATGCGTCCCGGCGAACTTGGATCCACAGTGCGCTCTGCTTCGTTTAGAAGCTCGACCAGGTGCTCGAGGGCCCAAGCCAGGGAGGTAGCACCATCCCATGCATCATGGAGGCGTAAAACAGTGATAGATCCGAGGGAGGTTACACATAGTGGAGCTGCGAGTGGCTTGCCTGAACAAAAGTTGAAGGTAGAGCAGTGCTGTACTAGGCCTTCTAAGATGTCAAATGTAGCTTTTGTTTGCCATCTCTCGCTATCGAAGGTATGATGATCCCTGGCAAAGCAACTGGGCGCAACGCAGCTGAGATTGTCAATGATTGCGTGTAATGGCCTAGACATCGGTAGTCATTTGTGCGTCGACCCTCAGGGACTAACCTGGCTGCATACCCATCGTTGCCACAAAGTTTCCAGCTTGGTGCCGATTGCTTGGCTTCACCATATTCAAGCTGAGAATGTCGGTTTTACGGATACTTTTCGGACAAAGACGCGGGTAACGCACATTCGGTAAGTGTAGGGCTCCTGCGATCATTGCTGCGCTGACGCTCAAGCTGACATCTTGAGGGGCACGCGAGAGCGGATGATGACGGTGATCTGACGAATCATTGCTCTTCGCCTCGCAAATTGGTGCGATGGCCAGCGTCTGGTTGAGTAGGAAATGGAGGCGGCATGCGGTCAGTTGCGTCAGGGGCTGGACACCCAATTCAAGTAGAACATCCGAGTCGGCCGCAACTGTGAGCAGATTTGGAGCTACAGCTGCCTACAAAGTGGCGCTGCTAACCTTGAGAGTCAAGTATGAACGCTGGCTCGTGGGCGCGATGCCGCACACACGAAATGTCGAGACGGGTCCACCCAGAGCAATTACTGCAACTCGGACTGCGCCCTGTTGTCGGCGCCGCGCGTGGGGTCCGAGCCCATCC
>NW_008706195.1:2602-3688 GCF_000186865.1 Aureococcus anophagefferens
GTGAACGGTCGGCGCAAGTAGCAGCGTCGGCNCAAGTTACAGCGGTCGTTCCCTATGTAATAAAGAGGACCTGGTAAATTCTTGGTAGAGAATCCTATAGCATTAAGGACGAGTTGTGCGTGCCCTTCCCCCCGCCGAAAATTAAATGGTTGTCGTCGCTCGAGCGGTGCACACGGAAGCATTGACACGGGAATGAGTGGCGCGAAGCGCGCAGGCAGGCCCCCCCGGCAGGCGCAGAGCTCGACACGCTTCTGCAAACTATTGTACAAGACATGAACACAGCGGACGGGGGTAAGATCCCCACTACAGCCGAGTTGAAAAGGGTTCTTACCACCCCAACTGGGGAGAGTGGAGAGGATCATTCTATGCCCACAACATTCCACTTCGCCTATTACGGAGCACCCTGGGACCGCAGGACCGCAAGCCGTTGAGCGGCGGCGAGATGACGGTGGCCGGGTTCGAGTTTGGGCAGCTCGGGCGCGTTGTTGAGCTCGTCGAGCATGGCCATCGAGTAGGTCGCCGCGGTGTGGACGTACTGCATGCCGAACGTGCCGGCCGAGATCTGGCTCAGGTCGTCCGACAGCTGCCGCACGGCGTCGGCGGGGCTGGTCGGCGCTGGAGAAATACGTCTGGTTTGCTTCCTTTAGCTCAGGCTAGTGGGAGATACGAAAGGCCAAGTGGACGGAAATTGCATTTGCGGCAGTACAATATGTTTCCGGTAACGGGTTTAGTGAGTTTAGACCACCTACCATCATCCAGCTAAATAAAGCTGCTGGTTGTGGTGGTCCTCTCCCAGCTCGCCGCTGGGAGATACGAAAGGCCAAGTGGACGGAAACATATTGTACTGCCGTAAATGCGATTTCCCAATTATTAAATACTAATGTAGCCGAGCGCGATCGTCCTGACTACCATGGTTCGTGTCGAAATAAATGAGAAAGCGATCATGGTTCTTTTGATTGTAACAAATCTAATCAATTATCTTGACAGAGGCATCATTCCAGGGGCCAACGGGGAGTTCACGGACTTCGTGTCCAAGTCTCGGGAGCTAGAGGCAGCGTCCACATAGTAAAAGTTGAATTAATTCGG
>NW_008706196.1:0-1057 GCF_000186865.1 Aureococcus anophagefferens
GTCTCGGTGTAGTTCATCTCGCCCGTCGTCGTGTTGGACACGGGGAGCGTCAGGTTCAGCGTGAACGAGCCGGACGACACCGTCGCGCCCGCGGTGAAGGCGACGACGTCCGCGTCGGGAAAGAAGACGGAGAAGTTGCCCGCGACGTCCTGGCCGTAGGCGGCCTCGATGGTGACCTCCTGGGTCTCGAAGATCTCGTCGGCCGTCGACGTGAAGACCTGGATCTCGTCGACGTGCAGCGCGCCGAGCTGGAGCGTCTGGATCTCGTTCTTGTGGATCGCCGTCTCCTGCGTGACGTACTCGAGCATCGGCGGGACCGTCGCGGGCGTGCCGAGGGCGGCGGGCACGCTCCAGTCGCTGTAGCCGAGCTCGTTGCGCGCCGCGACGCGGACGCTGTAGGGCACGCCCGTGTGGAGCGACTCGAGGACGATGCCCGTCGCCGCGGAGCCCTGGACGACGTCGTCGACGACGGTCGCGGCGACGCCGTCCGCGAGGTACGCGCCGTCCGCGAGCATGGCCGGCTGGTCGCCGAGCGCCTCGTCGAAGGCGACGGAGAGCGCCGAGCCCGAGAGCTTGTAGATGGACAGGGCCGTGCCGTTCGGGCCGAGGAACTGGCCCGCGGCCGTCGCGTCGTCGCGCGAGCCGAGCGGCAGGAGCGCGTCCGTGAATCTCACGGTGCCCGCGCCCGCGCCCGCGGACACGACGTCGGCGACGACGTACTCGTCGTTGTTGTCGCTGAAGGGCCGCGCGGAGCAGTTGCTCTTGTTGACGTAGATCGTCGGCGGCTGCGAGACGCCGACGAGGCCGTCGAAGTAGACGCTGTAGACGTAGCCGCTCGGCGCGTTGACGACGTCCGTCTTGCGCGTGACCGTGACGCCGTCGGCGACGTCGAGGAACTCGGACATGAGCAGGTCGATCTGCTCCTCGACCTCGTAGTCCTCGGCGTCCCAGGCGAGGCACTCGCTGCGGCGGCGCGTGGAGCACGGGTGCTCCCACTCGGCGCAGGCGCTGAGGTTGCCGACGCCGCCGATGCTGAGCGCGTAGGCCGGCTCGCCGG
>NW_008706196.1:2024-3677 GCF_000186865.1 Aureococcus anophagefferens
CGTTGCCGAGGCCCGTGGACGAGGCCGTGACCATCGTGTAGTGGTTGATGAAGAACGCGTAGTACTCGCCGCCCGGCGCGGGCTTGGCGTACGCGCTGTCCGTGGCCAGCGTGAGCGTCTGGACCTCGAGCGAGCCGCCGGGCACGACGGTCGACACGCGCGCGTCGCGCGCGCGGCCGCCGTAGTGGCTCCAGTCGAGGCACTCGCCCGTGGCCTCGTTGACGACCTCGAGCGCGTCGACGTCGGCGAGGTGGGGGCCGACGAAGTAGACGTCGTACTCGAAGACGTCCGCGCCGGAGACGACCTCGCGGACGGCGAAGGACGGCGCGCCCGCGAGCGACTTGTGGATCGTCTTGCCGCTGCCGCAGCCGTTCGTCAGGCCGTAGATGGGGCCCGAGCCGTGCGTCGAGTTGCCGCAGTCGAAGGGGAGCGTGAGCTCGATCCAGTACTTGCTGAGGAACGTCGCGGTCTCGGCGACGGTGTAGATCATGAACGGGTCCGACGAGTCGCCGATGCGGATGCGGTCGCCCGGCGCGACGTAGAGCGCCGCGTTCGCGCTGAGCTCGACGCGCGTCGAGTTGTGCTTCGTCGTCGCCGTGGCGTCGAGCTTCTCCTCGGGGCCGAGCGCGTCCTGGCAGCCGAACTCGGAGCCGACGGCGACGACCTCGATCTTCGGCGCGTTGGAGCCGAGGATCGAGCTCGTCGCGCCGCCGTAGCCGTAGGCGTCGCGGTTGTTGTCCGGGCCCGTCATCTCGAAGAGGTACTCGTAGCCGTGGCCGCTCGCGACGCCGCCGTCGCCGGAGCGCGTGACCGTGACGTGGTTCTCGTCGTTGACGAGGCCGTCGGCGTTGAGGTCGAAGAGGAGCGAGTCGAAGGCCGTCTGGACCTCCTCGGCGGTCGCCGCGTAGTCGATGCACGACGTCTGCTTGACCTCGCCGTCGTGGGTCACCTGGAGCTTGAAGAGGCCCTTGGTGTTCTCGGAGCTCGCGTAGAACTGCGCGTCCGCGACGACCTGGACGACGGTCTTGGCGACCGTCGCGTTGCCGATGCCGCCCTTCTTCACCGTGACGGCGTCCGCGACCTTGTAGAGCGCGACGGCGTCGACGGAGAGGTGGGCCGCGGCGGAGAACTTGTCGCTGAGGCGCAGCGCGTAGCCGTCGTCGAGCACCTCCATGACCGTGTAGACGCCCGTCGTGCCGTTGACGCGGATGCGGTCGCCGACGAAGACCTTGCCGTCGAAGCGCGGCCGGCGGTCGCGGTTGCCCGCGCGGTCCATCTTGAACGTGTTCGACGAGTTCGACGAGCGCAGGATGTAGTTGGGCTGGAACGACGGGTAGCCGTCGAGGGGCGTGATGTCGACGTCGACGGCGACGCGCGCGTCCGTGAGCGTCGTGAGCGCGTTGAGCGCGTCCTGGACGTCCTCGGCTGGCGCGCCCCAGTCGAGGCAGGCCGTGCGCTCGTTGCCGTACTGGAGCTGGTAGTAGGAGCCCTCGAGGTAGCCGCCGTCGAGCGCGAGGTGCACGGTCTGCTGCTCCGTCGCGCCGCCCTGGACGACGGTCTCGACGCCGATGTCGAGGCCCGTGAAGTTGTGCGGGTTCTCCTCGCAGAGGCGGCTGTCGACGGCGAGCGTCGCGACGTCGCCCGCGCCCGCGG
>NW_008706197.1:0-1409 GCF_000186865.1 Aureococcus anophagefferens
GCATACTCGGATTCTAACACGGTATATACTTTTTCTTTTCAGTATCCTTTGGTAAAGTTTGTGTTGTGATTTGGTGATCCGTTCGGCTTGCAGGTTTTCCGATAGACGCGTTGCGCTATCTTGGATGATGCTCGATACTATGCCGTGTCCACGTCTTGGGTGGAAGCTTCCGCTATCGGATCGTTCATCATCTGTCCATATGACACAGAGAATTTGTTCCCCGAGAGCAGTTTGGTTAGTCCATCTGCTGGATTCAGTTCTGAGGCTATCTTCAGTGGGTGAAAACGTTCAGCGTCGAATACTTCACATAGACAGTTCATGCGGATGCCCATATGCCTATTCCGCTGGGAAGTCTTTAGCTCCTGGCTTCTGGTTAGGTGCACTGTACTCGGCATTTGTACCAAAAGCAAGATAGTCAGCTACTGGATCTGCTTCTGCATGTGCAAGTAGAGCTTTGCACATGCCCGTTCCTGTATAGGGACCAGGGAGTGTAATTTGTAAATGCAAGCAGCGCCTTTCAACCTCTAAATATAAATCATCGAATACAAATCATCAAGGTCTGGGAGGTTCTGGGACGCCTTCTGGGGCTCTACCATTTCCCCTAGGAAGTCGCCGTAGGCAAACCGCGCACACTCCGACTGTCGCCGAGCAACATGCTAAGCGCAGTTCTCTCCGCCTGGCCGATGCGTGTCGTAACTCTACAATTTATGCTCGGTTTGACCATGGTCATTGCGACGGGGCCGCGTTACGCCGCACACGAACCACTGCAAGTGATCGCGAATAAGGTCCGTTCTATAAAGTGCTAGTAAATTAGCTCACGGGCCTTAGGTCGGTCCATTCAATAATCCATCGGAAACTTACGAGTACTACTCGTTGCCATTTTGCTCACGATCGAAAAAGAAGCGTCGTGAGGACTTTGGGGAGCGGCTTGTTGGCGATCGTAAAATCGTTTCACCCTACGAAGTGACTTTCCTTGATAACGTTCCATGGCGCCTTCTGTGTGAACAGTCTTTTTCGCGGTCTGAGCTTCAGATGTTCACTAAGGCGATAGAGAACGACTACTACTTCGAAATGTTCGTCGAAGACCTTCCTATGTGGGGTTATGTTGGTGAAGTCGAGGGAGAGGATGTTTTACTAGGACATCTCGAGACAATCAGGCGCTATATCTATCCACACCTTCACTTTTCTATCGGCTACAACGAGGACCAAGTGGTTTCTGTCAACGTGTCTACAAACCCTCAGCGCAAGGTAGACATCACAGAGGAATTCGATGGTACAGAGGTTGCCTTCTCCTACAGTGTTGAATGGGTGGCACGATCTGATCTCCAATGGGGTGCACGCATGTCACGCTATCATGATTCTCGGTTTCTCCCTGGAACGTTCGAAATCCACTGGTAGGGGATCCTCAG
>NW_008706197.1:2914-3671 GCF_000186865.1 Aureococcus anophagefferens
ATCTGTTGGGTTTCCTCGACGCTCGCATTCGTTTGCCACATTTACTCTGTCGTCAAGGCAGATTGAAAACTAGATGCGCAGCAAGAGCATGGGCTACCCATAGAACTGAAGCAAAGCTGCCATCGAATTGCAGAATTGATGGTAGTTTCATGCGCTTGAATTGGCGACCCGAAACTACCCCGCCGCCCCCACAAAAACAGCTCCCCACGGCTCAAAGAGCCCGGGGTTTGCTTGCCCCCCCCCCCCCCCCTTGACACGAATCTGCGACTTGGTCCCCTCTTAGTCGCCCTTAAGAGCCCCGCGCAGCGAATAATGAGCAGCCAATATCCTAACTACTTCCCGTGGCATTAAAGTACCCGGATTACCGAAACGCGCCCTTGGGCCCCTCTAACTCCGCCAGCCAAAGCCCGTAGTGTCCCAGCGCGACGCCAGGGGCAGGGTGGGCCGGATGGGCGTCTATTTTACCCACCGGAAGACAACCAGCGCCCCCATGGGCAGCCGCTGGCTCGGACCTGTACGACGCTGCCAGTCCAGCTTCATTTTCGGCAATCTGGCCAGGATCATGGTAACAGTGGGTATATGTACCCCGCGGGGCCGACTTCGCGGCACCGAAAGGCCCGAAAAGCACACCTCCCCACGGTGCCCGTGCGGGGAATTGCAGCCGCGGGAATTCCTCGGCGAAGCTACAAATTTTCTTCAACTTGAGGTCAACTTGACCTGCGTTGAAGTGCAACATGGCCGGCTCCGGGGTCGAGGT
>NW_008706198.1:0-895 GCF_000186865.1 Aureococcus anophagefferens
CCATGTTTGCGGACCTCAAAGCCACTGGGATCGTTGCACGTCGCTGCATATTCGAGGAGCGCGGGCCCCTCTAAGGTGGAGATTCCATCATCGGCCGCTGAATACTCCAGCGGAGACACCGTCTCTAGCCCTCTAGAAGCTAGGATTTCTTCAAAGTTTGTCTTGGCTTGCAATAGTTCAAGCGACGGGGTATCCACTGCAACTCGCAACCAGTGGCCGAGCTCGAGCTGCGGCAGCACCTTGCCTTCAGCGTCAACCTTCCGCGACTGCGGCAGCCTCGACGATGGAAGCACCATCGTCCGTGGACAGCCCGCTGCGCAGCGCGCGGCCGTCCATCGGCTTCGACGAGCTCTGCGCGGGCCTCGAGGACGCGTCGCTGGCGGCGCTGGAGCGCATCGTGCAGAACCTGCGGCGGTCGCCACGGGAGCCGAAATACCGCGTGCTGCGCCTCGAGAACGCGTCCGTGCGCGACAAGCTGCTGCGCTTCCCCGGCGCCGTGGCCTTCCTCGCGCGCCTGGGCTTCGCGGAGTCCGACGGCGGCTTCCTGGCGCTCAACGGCGCGCTCGACGACGGCGCCGCGGCCGCGGCCGTCGCCGCCGCGAAGGCCGCGCGGCGCCGCCGCGCGGCCGGCGACGGCGACGGCGACGGCGCGCGCGCGCCCGTGACCTGGGCCGTGAGCGACGGCCCGGCCCGCGCGCCGCGCGTCGCCGCGGCCTGGACGACCGCGGCGCCGCCCGCGGCCGCGGCCGGCGACGACGACGGCGTCGAATCGCTGTGCGCCAAGATGGCCCCGGCCCCGCGCGACGCGGAGCGCCGGCGCGTGCGGCGGCCCGACGCCCGCTGGGAGGCCCTGGTGGGCCACGAGGACGTCAAGTGCGAGCTCATGGCCATCGCG
>NW_008706198.1:2484-3669 GCF_000186865.1 Aureococcus anophagefferens
TCGCGTCGCAGGCGTTGCCGACGGCGCAGCGCTCGAGGTCGCCGCAGGCGCCGCGCGTCGTCGCGCAGCACGGCTCCGCGATCGCGCCGGCGTCGTAGTAGAGCGCCGCGAGCGCCGACGCGGAGAAGCCGAAGGGCGCCGTCGTCGCGTTGGGGTCCGGCGGCGCGACGGTTTCCGGGGAGCGCAGGAGCGCGTCCCAGAAGTCCTCGGCGCCCGCCGCGCTCGCGGAGCCGCCGAGCAGGGCCGCCGCGTCCGTCCACGTGAGCCCGAGCTGGTCCACGAAGACGCGCCGGAGCTCGCCGCAGGCGCCCGACGCCGGCAGCCGGTCCGCGGCGTCGGGGCAGAACATGGCGTCCCGGCGCCCGAAGCGGAAGGGCGGGTCCCGCGCGCCCGCGGACGCGTTGCGCATCGCGCCGTTCGCCGCGGCGACGATGAAATCGGCCATCGTCAGCGCCGCCTCGCGATTCCGCCAGCTCTCGTAGAGCTGGTAGAGCGCCGAGTTCTGGGACCAGGCGCGCCGCGCCCAGGGGTCGGCCAGCGCGAGGCAGCCGTCGGCGCCGCCGTCGCCGTCGGCGAAGTCGAGGAAGTCGAGCATGGCGAGGCGCACGACGTCGCGGAACCACGACGCCGGATCCGGCTGCGCGCGGCCCGCGGCGCCGACGTCGTCGAGGAGCTCGGCGTAGTCGCGCTCGCACCACGCGCCGCCGCGCGCGAGGAGAACGCTCCAGGCGATCCGGCGGAGGGCTGCTGCGATCATCGTCATCGCATCGTTTTTCAGCTGTTCAACTTTGCAAGTTTACTTTTCACGCCGAATGGCACTTCGAATGGCCATCATTCGGCCGTACTTCGGCCGTACTTCGGCGACCCCCTGCGCAGCCGGGGGCTTTACCATCCCCGGGGACGCTACGCCGCGGCGGGCACGAGGAGCGCCTCGGCGGGCGCGGCGTTGTCGTTGGGCCCGTCGGGCTTCGCCGCGGGCGCGTCGAAGGGCGGCAGCGGCGCCCGGTCCCGGAGCTTGTCCACGAGCAACGAGACCTGCTCGTAGCCCACGCGCATGAGGAAGGCGGAGTTGCGGCCGTAGGACTTCATGCCGAGGATGAAGAAGTCCGGCTCGGGGTTGAGGAGCGTGCCGACGCCCGGCGCGGCCTGCTTGAGGCAGTCGCCGCCGCCGCCGGGGGATCCTCA
>NW_008706199.1:0-1100 GCF_000186865.1 Aureococcus anophagefferens
GCCGCGGCGACCTGCGCGCGCGCGGGCCGTCGCGCCGGGCGGGGGTCGGACGCGTCGCGCGCGCGACGCGCGCGCGCGCGGCGCGTCGACGGGCGGCGGCGTTCCCGCGCGGGCGGCGGCCGCGGCCCGGAGCGAGTCCGCGCAGGAGATGCCCGCGCCGCAGCTGCCGCCCGCGGGCTTGACGAGCCAGGCGCCGCGGCCGGCGTCGCAGGCGCCGCCGGGCCCCGCGGCGCGCGCCGCGGCCGCGGGGGCCGCGCCGAGGCGCGCCGCGAGCGCCGCGGCGTCGCCGGCGCCGCCGGGCGGCGCGCGGAGCAGCGCGGCGAGGACCGCGTCCGTCGCCGCGGCGTCGGCCCCGTCCGCGCCGCCGGCGGCCGCGGCGACGGCGGCCGCGAGCAGGCCCGCGTCGCGCGCGGCGCCCCGCGGGCACGACCGGAGCGCCGCCGCGGCCGCGGCCGACGCCCAGTGCGCGAGGAACCGCCGCGCGTGCGCGGGCAGGCGCAGGTCGTAGCACGCCGGGTAGTAGTCGGCGCCGCGGTCGGCCAGCGCCGCCGCGAGCGTCGCCTTGTGGCTCACGGCCTGGCTGCCGGAGAAGTGGTTGACGATAGCGCCCGGCGCCAGGCGCCCAAAGTCCGTCTTCGCGAGGTTCCGCCAGGACAGCGCGGCGTCGCGCCGGTCCAGCGCGACGCGCCGCCAGCCGCGGGCGACGAGGCACGCGATGACGTCCCCGAACTTGGCGTCCGCGACGAACGTGCGCGGCCGCGCATCAAACTCCATCGGCAAACCGGCGCGCCGATGATGAAGCCTCATCGTGAAGTTGACGGTCAACGTGCTGCAATCAATTCCGCAGCCAGCGCCGTGATGGTGGGCTGCCGCGGCCAGGCCCGTTGCCCGCCGCGCCGGACCATGCCGCTGTCCTACCTCGACGGCATGCCGCTCAAGTACACGGGCACGGTGCGCGTCGCCCGCGTGGGCTGCCGCGGTCGGGCCTGAATCCGTCCGCTGCCCGCCGCGCCGGACCATGCCGCTGTCCTACCTCGACGGCAAGCCGCTCAAGTACACGGGCACGGTGCGCGTCGCCCGCGAGGACCTCGACCGTGACG
>NW_008706199.1:2791-3663 GCF_000186865.1 Aureococcus anophagefferens
CTCTAGAGGACCCCGCCGTCGCGGCCATCGGCCACCGCGTCTTCGTCACGGCGGCTGGGGCCTCGGGCCCCGGGGCCCCGTCGCCGTCGACGAGCTCCGCGTGCTCGACCTCGAGGGCGCCGCGCAGCGCGAGGAGCGCGAGGAGATCGAGTTCCACGAGCGCCTCGAGCACGAGCGGTCGCGGCGCGACGCGTCGGACGCGCGCGAGGCGCGCATGGTCGCCTACGTCGCCAAGATCGCGCTCGCGGACTGGGCCGCGCGCGAGGCCGTCGAGCGCGTCTGGATGGGCCGCGAGCACGTCGCGTCGCTCGTGCCGCCGCTCACGCGCGCGCCGGACGTCACGCTCGCGTCCGCGTCCGCGACGACGCTGTGGCTCCGGTGGCGGGCCGTGCCCTTCGACGCGAAGCGCCAGCTCTGCGACGCGACCTTCGTGCTGTCGATGAAGGGCGGCTTCCGCGCCTTCGCCAGGGGCGACCGCGTCGACGTCGAGTACGAGCCGAAGCGGCCGGGCGGCGGCGGCGGCGCGGACTCGCCGAGCCGCGACGACGCGTCGCTCGCGAGCACGGCGACGCTCGACACGTGGGACGGCGCGCGGCCCCGCGAGCGCTTCGACGCGACGGTCACGGCGGACCACCTCGACGGCCACTTCTCCGTGCTCTACGACGACGGCACGCGCGAGGCGCGCGTGCCCCGGCGGCGGCTCCAGCTCAAGGACGACGGGCCCTGGCACATCGTCCACTACGGGCCGGAGAACCACTACGCCGTCGAGGCCCTCGTGCCGGACAAGTTCGTCGCCGCCGAGCCGGGCATCGCGGTCTCCGCCAAGTTCATGCTCCAGACGACGGGCACGGAGTACGGCTGGGACGCGGCAA
>NW_008706200.1:0-1400 GCF_000186865.1 Aureococcus anophagefferens
CAACCAGCAGCCACGCCAGATGCTCGACAGCGCGTGTCGACTCGGGTTGTGTCACAGTGGTAATTTGCTCTCAATATTGGCCTCAACGCCGAGTCGCGCACGGATCGTAGCGCCGATCGGTCCACTCCTGCGCGCCATCGAGGCCCCGGGCGTCGTCGCGAACGTAGCGCGCGTCTCGTTAGCCCGACCCGCGCGCGCGCGGGCCCGCGTCACCTCGCGGGCGCCTTCTTCGGCGCGGGCGACCCCGCGACCTCGCACGCCGCGCGCCCCGCCGCGACGGCGGCGATGAGGTCGCTCTGGACGCTGTGCGCCTTCGTCACCGCCGCGCGCTTCGACACCTCGCGGCGGCACGTCGGGCACGTCGGACGCTGCGGCTGCGCGAACCACTGCGTCGCGCAGTCGCGGCAGAGCGCGTGGCCTGCGCGGGCGGCGGTCCGACGCGGCGCGCGCGCGGCGGGACGGGCGTCGGGGGTCGGGCGACCGGCGCGCGCGCGGGGACGCCGCGCGAAACCGCAATTGAGCACGATGGGGTCGTCGAGCCAGTCTTTACAGACCTTACAACTGAGCGCGTCGCGCAATCGGAGAGAGACTTCGGGAATCTCGCTGCGACAGTCGTCGATGGGGGTCGCGAGTATTTGCGACGACGAAGAGGCCGTGCGGCGCCGCTTTGTCGCGGCCATCGTGCAGCGCTGTCGGTGTTCTCTTTGCGCGTCCGAGTGGTCGAGTAGGCGGCGCGGTTCGTCGAGCGGTGCTTGGCGATGCGTGCGGTGCGGTCGCGTTGAACGGCGCGTGCGCGCGCGGTCGGTGAGTCTATTCGCGCGCGCGGTCCATCCGAGCGGTCGACAGCGGTCCTTCAAAATCTCGACCTTTCCCCGTCGATCTGGGGGCACAGTGCAGTGCCGACGCCAGCGCACGCGACGATGGTCGTTTCCATGGTGCCAAATTGGCAGGCACCGGCAGGTACGTCTAAGGAACGCCCCAGCAAGGTCTCACGCCCAACCGTGAGGGTGTTGCAGCGATCGGATGGCGTTCGTCCGATCCCTAGAGGAAATCCAGCCAAAACCGACACTTACGCGACGCCATGGGAGTCGTTTTCGGCGCTCTAAAGGGCCGCGCGCACGTCGGCATGACCATACGCGACGGCCCGGCCAAAAAGACCGCGCGACGGCAGCGTTCTCTCGTCGGCGAAAAAAACGCGTCTCGGGCACCGAAAACGACCCCGAAACCGTCGGCGTGTCGCGGGCCGTCGACGGGTCCCAGGCTCGCGCGCCTCGCCTCGCAGGTCTTGTGGTAGATGATGTCGACCTCCGCAGCAGCCAGAGATCGTTGGACCCGCCGTCATCGATGCGAACTCGCCCGCCAGCGTCTCGCTGCGCGCCTTGAGCGCCAGCCCGCGGTCG
>NW_008706200.1:2971-3657 GCF_000186865.1 Aureococcus anophagefferens
GCGGCGACGGCGGCGAAGACGGCGGCCGACGCCGCGTCGACGGCGGCGGCGTCGTCGTCGGCGGCCGCGGGCGGCGGCGACGGCGCGCGCGTCCGCGCGAGCGACGGAGGCGACGAGTCGAGCGGCGTCGGGGGCGTCGGGGGCGACGAGTCGAGTGGCGTCGGGCCGCGCGACGTCGGCGCCGCGGTCGACGGCCGTCGCGTCGTCGGCTCCGCCGTCGGGCCGAGCGTCGGGTTGAGCGTCATCGGCTCCGCCGTCGTCGGCGCTGGCTTCGCCGGCTCCGCCGTCGTCGGCGCTGGCTTCGTCGGCTCCGCCGTCGTCGGCGCTCGCGTCGTCGGCTCCGTCGTCGTTGGCGCTCGCGTCGTCGGCTCCGTCGTCGTCGGCGCTCGCGTCGTCGGCTGCGCCGTCGTCGGCCTCATCGACGTCGGCGCGACGGTCGTCGGCGGCCGCGACGTCGGCTCCCGGGACGGCGCTCGAGACGGCGCGGCCGTCGTCGGCGCCCGCGACGGCCGGTGCGACGGCCGGGGCGTCGGCCGGGGCGTCGGCCGGGGCGACGGCCGGGGCGTCGGCGCGTAGGCCGTCGGTTCGTAGGACGGCGCGTAGGCCGTCGGCCGGTACGTCGGCGCGTAGGCCCCCTCGAAGCACTTCGTGCCCGCGCGCGCGTCGAGCGCGCGGAAGACCATCGT
>NW_008706201.1:0-1031 GCF_000186865.1 Aureococcus anophagefferens
CGTCGGGCGAAGGGGAGCGCGGCGCGGGGCGTCGAACGAAGGGAGCGCGGCGCGGGGCGTCGCACGAAGGGGAGCGCGGCGGCGCTCCTCGGCGCCCGCGGTCCGCAGCGGATTCTTCCTCCAAAAGGGTGGTGTTCGAAAACACCGGTGTGGATGTGTGCTGGTGGCAGCGTCGCGGTATCGAGCTCCTAAGAGCTGGAGAACTTGGTGACGGCCTTCGTGCCCTCGGAGACGGCGTGCTTCGAGAGCTCGCCGGGGAGCATGAGGCGGACCGCGGTCTGGATCTCGCGGGACGAGAGCGTCGCCTTCTTGGAGAAGCGGCAGAGCTTGGAGGCCTCGAGGGCGATGCGCTCGAAGATGTCGTTGATGAACGAGTTCATGATCGACATGCCTGCGCGCGGTACCCGTGAACACGTGGCGCGGGCGTGCGCGTGCAGCGCGGGTGCGCGTGTCGGGAGCGCGCGCGCGGCGCGGGTGCGCGTCGGGAGCGCGCGTCGCGTCGTCGGGACGCGGGTGCGCGCCCTTCTTGGAGATGCCCGTGTCGGGGTGCACCTGCTTGAGCACGCGGTAGATGTACGTGGAGTACGACTCGACGCGCGTCTTCTTCTTCTTGCCGCCGGCGGCCTTCTTGGGCGCCTTGGCGGATTTCTTGGAGGGAGTCTTGGCCATGGTGATTGCGAGTGTGTTTGGTTTTGCTGAGGACGTCCAACCGCGGCGCCGAGCTCTTGTTTTTCCGGGGCGCGAGCGAGCCAGCCCGCGTTTCTGATTGGTCGGACGCCGTAACCCGGCGCGCTTCCGCCCCGGAAGCCCAGTCCGTCTCGGCGTCGAGCGCTCTCCTCAGCACATCCCAAACACACACACTCACACATCACATCATGTCTGGCAAAGGAAAGGGCGGCCGCGGCAAGGGCAAGACCGGTGCCGGTGGCAAGGGCACCTCCAAGGCGGCCAAGGCCGGGCTCCAGTTCCCGGTCGCGCGCCTGAACCGCTTCCTCAAGAAGGGCAAGTACGCGACGCGCGTCGGCGTCGGC
>NW_008706201.1:2637-3648 GCF_000186865.1 Aureococcus anophagefferens
CCGCAGCAGTCCTCGCACTGGACGGGCGCCTCTTCGCCGCCGTTCCCGTAGTCCATGCCGCCGTAGTCGGGCTGGTCCATGGCGTCGCCGACGGTGCACACGAGGTCGTTGCCGCAGGAGCAGCAGCCCCCCTCGTTGAGGACCTGGTCGCGGCCCAGGGCCTCGTCGAGGACGACGTGGCCGCGGAGGATGCCGGCCTTGAGGCAGAGGCTCACGCGCTGCGGGTCGCAGTCGAGCACGCGCGCGACGAGCGCGTCGACCTCGGCCGTCGTCGGCGCCGCGGGCCGCGCGCGCCGCTTCGCCTCGGCGGCCGCGACGGACGCGACGACGGCGGCCGGGTAGCGCCGGTCCGCGACGTCGCCGGCCGTCGCGCCCGCGGCGACGGCCGCGGACGCCGCGAGGAACTGGAGCGACGTTAAATCTCTCTTTTCCTGCCCAGGTCGCCTGGGCCGCGTGCGCGGACTCGGACGCGCTCTTCCGGTCGCTGGCGCTCGCCGCCGTCGTCCACTTCGTCGTCGCCTCCGGCGCCAGCAAGCTCCGCGTCGGCGGCCGGCACTGGTGCGCGCCGCGGACCATGCGGACGTACCTGCGGCTCTTCGCGAAGAACGAGCGCATGTGGGGCCCGGGCTACCTGCCCGCGGCGCCGCGGCTCTCGGAGGCGCTCGCGCGGTCCGACGCCGCCTGCGCGGGCCTCGCCGCCGCGACGCTGGTCTTCGAGCTCGCGGCCGTGCCGCTGCTCGCGCTCGGGCCCGACGCGTACAGGCCCGCGGCGGCCGCGGCGTTCCTCGCGTTCCACGCGGGAATAGCGATGGCCATGTCGAAGAACGTGGCCTACGCCTTCGTCACGACGCTGCCCTGCTATCTCGCCGCCTTCTCGCCGGACCCGCTCGACCACCGGGCTCTGGTCGCGGCCGCGGCGCTCGCGCCGCTGCTCTCGCCGTCGCCGGAGCAGTGGCCGCGCTCGACGTGCGCGCTCTACATGTTCGAGGGCGCGCGCGCCGACGACGTCTT
>NW_008706202.1:0-1190 GCF_000186865.1 Aureococcus anophagefferens
CGCTGCGCCGCGGCGCTCGTCGTCAGCGACGCGGCGGTCCGCTGCGACGAAGACGGCCCCTGCGTCGCGTCCGTGGCCGTGGACTGCGCGGCGAGCCACGCGGGGCTGCCCTGCAAGTCCGCGCGCGCGCTCGAGGCGTCGCTCGCGGCCGCGCCGCGCGCGCGGTGGCACGTCCGCGTCATGGACGACACCTACGTCGACGTCGACGCCCTCGCCTGGCACCTCGGCGACCTCGACGACGCGCAGCCCTGGTACGTCGGCGACACCGTCGCCGTGCCGCGCGAGGGCGCGGGCCGCGCGGACCAGGGCAGCGCGAGAGAGCGAAATTCCCAACTTCAAAGGCTCCGATCTCGGCCACTTTCCACTCGTTTCGGCTGATTTTTGGACGAGCGATCATCTCTCGGAACGGTCTCGAAGCGTGGATGCTTTTTCCGGAACGCGCGCGCGCGGAACACTCACGTTGAAGCGACGTTGAATCACCCTTTTGCCGCCCAGGCGCGGACGGCGCGACGTTCCGCGTCGCGCTCGGCGGCGCGGGCTGGGCGCTGAGCGGGCCCGCGGCGGCGCTCGCGGCGGCGCACCTCGACCTCTACTTTTCGCTGGCGAGCGGCATGGTGCGCGCCTCCGACGGCGGCCGCGAGTGGGCCCTGCCCGCGTCCCGTCTCGGGCGGGCGCTCGCCGACGCGGGCCGCGGCATGCGCCTCGACAGCCACATCGCCGACGACGTCTTCTTCGGCACGTTCATGGCCGCGCTGGGCGTCGGCGCCGCGGGCCCGCGGGGCTTCACGCAGGCGCCCGTCGACGCGCGCGGCGGCGTGCCGCCGTGCGGCCCGGCGGCCGCGGCGGCCGCGGAATCGCGCGGCCCGGACGACGCGGACTGCGGCGACCCGCAGCGGCACCACGACCTCGGCGCCGTCTGGCTGAGCGACCCGGCGACGGGCGCGCTCGTCGAGGTCGACGACCTCGTCGCCGCGGGCTCGTGCCGGCGGCCGTTCGCGCGGCCCGCCGTCGTGCACCTCGGCGACGAGATCGGCGGCTTCAACAACGCGCGGTGGCGGGGCCAGTTCGGCGACCTCCACCGCGCGCTGGCCGACGGCACGGCGGTCGTCGCGACCTACGAACCGTCGCCCCTCCACTACTGGCGCCTCTGCGCCGTCGACGCCGCGCGCGCGACGCCGCGATCGGACGCG
>NW_008706202.1:2654-3649 GCF_000186865.1 Aureococcus anophagefferens
TGCGCCACATCCGCCGCGAGCGCGCCATGAGCGACTCGTCCGACGGCGAGGAGGACGCGCCGCCGAAGGACTTCGCCGCCCTCTTCGGCCGCGCGCCGAGCGCGAATTCGACGTGCACCTGCAGCCTCATCCCCTGCCTGTTCTTCGCCGCGTCAGAGAGAGACACGGGCCGCGCGCGCGCCCACCCGCGCCCTTCTTAGGTGCGCCGGCGCCGGCGAGGAGTTCTTCGCGGCGGCGGTGGAGGAGCCCGCGCGCGCCGGCGGCGCGGCGCCGGCGGGCCTCGCGCTGAACCCGGGCGCGTCTCCCGACGACGCGCGGTTCCTCGACGGCGACCTGAGCCGGCACCTGAAGCCGCACCAGGAGCGGGGCGTGCGCTTCATGTGGGAGCGGTGCGTCGGGCCGGCGGAGGAGGGCGACGCGCGGGGCTGCGTCCTCGCGGACCACATGGGCCTCGGGAAGACGCTCCAGCTCATCTGCGTGCTCAAGAGCTGGCTCGGCGGCGGCCCGCCGCGGCGCACGGCCCTCGTCATCGCCCCGGCCTTTGTTTTATCGAACTGGCTCGGCGAGATCGAGCGCTGGCTGCCCCGGGACCGCGCGCTGCGGCCGCGGACGCTGCCCGCGGCGGGCGGCGCGGCGGCGCGCCTCGCGGCCGTCGCCGCGTGGCAGCGCGAGGGCGGCGCGCTCCTCGTGGGCTACGAGATGTTCCGCATGCTCGCGGGGGGCGCCGGCGCCAGGGCCGAGTTCGTCGCCGCGCTCTGCGACCCGGGGCCCGGCCTGCTCGTGCTCGACGAGGCGCACCGACTGAAGGAGCCGCGGAGCCAGCTCTACAAGGCCATGGGCCGCATCCGCACGCGGCGGCGGGTGCTGGCCAGCGGCTACCCCGTGCAGAACCGCCTCGACGAGTACTGGGCCCTCGTGACCTTCGCGCGGCCCGCGGCGCTCGGGTCCTACGACCGGTTCCGCGCGTTCTTCGAGCGGCCCATGGGGATCCTCAG
>NW_008706203.1:0-1887 GCF_000186865.1 Aureococcus anophagefferens
TACATCATGCGCCATCTGGCAGTACGGGGACCGCGCAGGTCGCTCTTAGATTAAATCGTAGCCCGATCATCAGAAAACGGGACCTCCGAAACCATAGCGCAACTCTGACTTCGTATTAAACCCCCTCAGGCTTAGAACCTAAGATGACCTTGTCTTAAGAGTGGCGGGAGACTGTCCCCGCGTATGTTGAAGGCAGCTTGTGTTGTTGCTGACCTGACCGAGACCGGGAGGGGTCGCGTGAGAGCACCAAAGCGCACGCATGGCGCGCGAAGACGACGACATCGAAGACATCGACGACTTCGACGACGACGACGAGCAACCAGCGCCGCCGAACGCTAGCGCGCCGCGCTGGAGCAGCGGTGCGGACCTGCTGCTGCTCGACGAGGTCGAGGACGCGGACGACGCGCCGCCGTCGAAGCGCGCCACGAGTCCGAACGCGGCGCGGCAGGTCGACGAGGTCGAGGACGACGCGCCGCCGTCGAAGCGCGCCAAGACGGCGGGTCCGAACGCGGCGCAGCGGCGCGTGCTCGAGCTCGTGCGCGCGGGCGAGAACGTCTTCTACACCGGTTCCGCGGGCACGGGCAAGTCGTACACGACGCGCCTCGTCATCGACGAGCTCCGCGCGCGCTACGGCCCCGAGTTCGACCGCCGCGTGGCCGTCGTCGCGCCGACGAGCATCGCGGCCGCGAGCGTCGGCGGCAAGACGATCCACAGCGCGGCGAACGTCGGCGTGCCGTCGATGGTCAAGGACTTTGGGCGCATCTTCGCCAAGGCGGCGCCGCCGGCGGTCGGGGCGAGCGACGACTGGAGGCGGCTCGTCGCGGCGCACGGCGGCGTCACGCGCGACTCGGTCACGGCGAAGACGACGCTCCTCGTCGAGGGCGCCGAGCGCAACGCGCAGGGCCGGCCGACGAAGTCCGGCCGCAAGTCCACGGACGCGCGCGGCAAGGGCGTCGCCGTCCTCTCGGAGACGGAGTTCTACGACGCCGTCGACGGCGACTGCCTGCCCTCGCGGCGGCGGCCGAGTTGCGGCCGCTAAGTGTGTTGTCTGTTGTATCGACGCTTCGTGGTCTGGAATTTAGCGTCGCGCACGGCAAGTCGGCGTGTTGACGGAAACATACCTCGGGTCGACTCGGAGCTCGAGAGCACCTGAAAACATTGCGCATTGCCCGCCACCCAAGCCGAGAAACATGGCCTACGCGCCGCCGACCTTCGACGAGGCGACGGGGATGATGGCGGAGCCCGCCATGGAGGCGAACGTCATGCAAGTGGGGCTGAACCCGGCCCCGCGCCAGGGCGTGTCCCGCGGGTCCGGGGATGCCTACGCGCAGCTGGCCGACGACGACGAGGACGACGCTTTGGCGACGCGGGAGCGGCGCGCGAGCGACATCGCCCTGGCGCGCCAGCAGGCGCACGCGAACGCGTTCAAGCGCCAGATGGAGGCCGAGGAGGAGTTCGCGCGGAGCTCGCACCGGCAGACATCGAACGACGCGGAGCTCGCGGCGCGCCTCGCCGCGGGCACGGACCAGAATCTGGACATGGAGGCGCTGTCGGCGACGCAGCGCGACGCCATGCTCGCCGCGCGGCTCCAGGCCGAGTTCAACCAGGGCCAGGGCGCGGGCGGCCGCGGGAGCCGCACGGAGAAACAGAAGATCGTCCGCGTGCTCGTGCCCAAGAACGCCAAGCCCGGCGACTCCCTCGCCGTCGCGACGCCGACGACGGGCAAGTTCGCCGTCGAGGTGCCGACCTGGGCCAAGCCGAACACGCACTTCGACTGCGTCGTCACGACGATCGTCGAGGTCCGGCCGCCGGGCGGCGCCGCCGCCGCGCGGCCCGCGGCGCCGCGCGCGGGCTACGAGGCGCCGAGCCTCGGCGGCGGCGGCGGGG
>NW_008706204.1:0-602 GCF_000186865.1 Aureococcus anophagefferens
GTGTGGAGAGGTGCGCGCCGTACTTGGAGCAGCGGATGCCGGACTCGTCGAGGTAGTCGTAGCAGTTGCCGCCGATGTGGTCCCGCACGTCGATGATCAGCGACGTCATGCCCAGCTCCTGGGAGCAGCGCTCCGCGAGCACCGCGCCGCTCAGGCCCGCGCCGACGATGAGCAGGTCGTACTTCTTGTACTTGAGCGGCGCGAGGTCGCCCGACAGCGTGTCCGCGTCGAGCTTCAGCGGCGCCTCCGACGCCTCGCCGGCGGCGAAGAAGCCGTCGTAGCCCTCGACGTCCTTCACCTTGTTCATGGACCGCCAGGGCTCCTCGGCGCGGTGCGGCCACGGGCCCTTGTCGCTGCCCATGGCGTTGGGCTTGCTGAAGCAGTTCTTGATGAACTGCATGGTCGACGACGCGGCGAATACGCCGACGGCAGCGACGAAGGTCGCCGAGGCCCGCCGACCGTGCCGGACGCGCTCGCTGTCGGCGCGCGGGCGGTCGCTGTCGGCGGCGCGCGCGATGACGGCTGGGTTCTATTTTTTTGCCACCCCCGGGGGGCCCAGAGGGGGGTTTTCGGCCTCCTGGCGACCCCGGTCGGACTTCTAG
>NW_008706204.1:2564-3620 GCF_000186865.1 Aureococcus anophagefferens
TTTGAGGAAGTAGGCGAGCATGTGCTCGGCCTGCGGCCGCTCGGACTGGTCGATCTTGGCCCACTCGCCGTCGTAGATGTCTCCGAAGTCGGCCTTGGCGTGCCGTCCGACGATTTCGAGCACGGGCGCGTGGAGCATGATCGACCGCGTCCAGGCCCTGAAGAGGGCCTTGTTCGCGTCATGGACGCCGCTCTGCGGCGTGAAGATGACGACGTCTTTGAAGAGCTTGTTCAGCTCGACGATGCTGAGGAGCGTCGGCTCGTCGTCGCCGTCGCCGCCGCCGGCCGCGCCCGCGCGGGTCCGCGGCGGCATTGTAGGAAGGCGGGGTGCTGGTGTCCTCGCCGCTGCGCCGCGCGCGGTCCGCGCGGGCGCTGGTGGGGCCTGGACCGGAGCGCGGTGCGACGCCGGGCTCTGCGGCGGCGCGCGCTCTGGCTCCAGGGGCTATCCGCCGCTCGCGAGCGGTGGATCTGCTGCGGGCGGCGCGCTCTGCGCGCAGGCTCGCAGCGGTGTAGCTGCGCACAGCTAGCAGGTGTAGCGCGGTGGCTCACAGCGCGAAAATGGGGACATAACCCAGATCAGAGTGAGACTGCGTTACGGGTATCCTAGGCGTATCCTGGCTCCTCTGTAGACCCCTCGATGGTGAATCTACCGGTCTCGATCCCAAGGAACATGTTAGTTGCGACTCTCGAGGCCGGCACTTCCACTTTAGCCGACCCGATTCGCCGAAAATATGCCTATTTTACGGCCGCTCGACGAGCCTCGAAACAAAGAATACGGCTTTTCGGGCACTTCTGGTGCCAAAAACCTATGGCTAGATGGCATCACGGACAGCCCCATCGACGGAACCAACCTCCTAGAGCCGCCGGTCGAAGCCTCTCGACTCAAAACTGCCGCCGTAGGGCCGGTTCCGTGCCTCGAGATCCGCCTCGTACTCGATTCGGGCCCCCGCCGACCCGTAGGTGGTCGAGATTCCTGTGTTATTTGGTGCGGCTAGTCGCCCACGCCCCGGGGGGGCTTCGATCCGCCGAGAGGACGAGAAGAGACGACTCAAAANCG
>NW_008706205.1:0-2047 GCF_000186865.1 Aureococcus anophagefferens
CTCCGCGTCGCCGGGGGCCTCGCCGAAGCCCCGGCAGACGACGAACGCCTCCGGCGACGCGGAACGGCTGCACCGCGGTTTCGCGACGAAGACGCTCCGGAAGTGTTTGCGGAGCGACTCGAGGAGCGCCGTCGCGTCGCGGCCCCGGTAGACCTTGGACACGAAGCAGCCGCCTAAGAAGGGCGGTTCCCGACGTCCGGAGGCGGCGCGCGCCTCTCGTCCGCGAGCCGCTCGCGTCGGAGTCGCGTCGCGCGTTTCGCGGCCCCGGCGGCCGCCGCGCGCGAGGATCGCCTCCGCCATGGACCAGGCCTTGCGCACGAGCTCGTTCTGCAGGTGCTCGTCGACGTCGTTGAGGCCGATGACGTCCGGCGCGCCGTCGCAGAGCACGACCTAGGATCGGCGCGCGTCGCGCGGGACCGCGGCGGACGTCGAAACACGCCGCGCCGCGCGTCCGCGCCGCCGCCGAGCGCGTCGACGACCTCGCGCGCCGTCGCCGCGGCCGTGATGTCGCCGAGCACCATCTCGACGCCGGCGATGGGCGCGATGGGCTTGAGGTCGACGGCGACGACTCTCGCGCCGGGCCGGCGCTCCGCGACGACCTGCGACCAGCCGCCCGGCGCCGCGCACAGGTCCGCGACGCGGAGTCTGTCGTGCGTCGTCGCGGTGGAGAGGATGCCGAGCGTCGCGTCGAGCTGCAGCAGCTTGAAGGCCGCGCGCGCGCGGTAGTTCGACGTCTTCGCGAGGCGGTAGTAGATGTCGCGCTTGTCTCGGGAGGTGCGGCCCATATTGTGCGCTCCTTCTTCTTCGAGGGCTGTGCGGCTGTGCGTGCACAGCAGGGCTTGCTTGCACGGCTGCTAAGCTTTGCTATTACGGAGAGCCATGTGCTCTCCGGAGTTAGTGAAGCGTGGGCATCACCACACTGGGCATCACACACCTGAGCATCACACTCACACCTGGGCATCACACCAGAACTGGGCATCACACTCGCCCGAGGTAGTCTGTACTAGATGGCTACTACATCATCGGTAGGCGACGTCCCAGTGGATTTCCAACTGCCGCGGCAGGGAGGCGCGCGGCGCGGCGGTCACGATGACGGTGGCGACGACCTGGTAGTCCTTCCGCCAGGGGACGCCACCCCGCACGCGGCGCGCGAGGCGTCGCAGCTGCGGCGATCGTTCTTCAAATCGGACCTCGGCGCGACGACCGCGATGAGCAGGTGCGAGCATTCGTTAAAACTCTCAAAAAAAGAAGTCATCGCCATTGGGCCGCCCCGCGCCCCTGCGCGCGAGAACCCCGCCGGCATAGACGCCGGAGAACGTGTCGGAACAACCGCGCGTCGCCGCAGTGGCGCCAGTCCTCGACCAGACGCCTACCGCGTGGCAGCCCGACCCGCGCCGCCGCCGCCGCCCACGGCCCGACGAGGGCTGCCCAGCGCGCACCGCACGCCGCGGGCGCCACGCCAGGGCCGCGACGAGCGCGACCGGAAGCCGGCACGCCGTCCGGCGCAGCCTCTGGGCCGGGCCATAGCATCGGAAATCGGTGCAGTAATAGCAACGTCCGATCGGGTGGCAGAAACAAGCCTGCACGTTTGTTTGACTCCGGGTTGCACTTTAATCTTCGCCGCTCGGCCCAGGCCAAAACCGTTGTGACACCGAGCATCACACCCGAAAACACGCGGACCGAGGGTCACACTGGGCATCACACCAACACACCTGGGCATCACACCTGAGCATCACCCGTCCCTAGCCTTTGTTCCACCGTCTAGCCTCTGCTATGGGAATGAGCGGTCTTTCCAGACAAGAGCAAATGCCCCAGCCAGATGCCAACTATGCTCCGCAAACTTCAAATGGAACGACTACTGAGTACTTTTCCAAGTCCAACGTGCTTGCTACTTTTAGGTCCTTTGGTCGCTTGTCGTCTGATTATGATGAATTCAATAAGACTAGGACGGTACCTCTAAATTATGCTTTGGACCACCCTTGGGAAAAGAACTTTTTCAGTAAAGACTCAGCATCTCTTGATGGGAAGTGCCCAGCATCAGACTACA
>NW_008706205.1:2874-3618 GCF_000186865.1 Aureococcus anophagefferens
CCGCCCCGGTTGAAATGGGCGCCTTCTTGAGCATGTTCGGAAAGATGAAGAAGGCGATCTGGGAGCCGCGCAGGAAGATGTGCTCGACCTGCGACTTGTTGCCCTTGGCGTCGGTGCGCGTCGCGTCCTTGAGCACGCAGTTCATGTTGTCCTCGGTCTCGTCGAGGAAGCCGCGGTACGTGTCGCCGTTCTTGCACTCGATGGTCACGATCGTGCCCTCGCCGTCGTGCATGAGGATGAGCGGCACGCCGACGCCGCGCTTGCCCGTGACCGACATGCTGGGCGCGAGCGGCGCGGCGGCGCGGCGGCCGGCGCCGCGCGGCGGTCGCGCGGCGTCGGCGGCTGCGGCGCGGCGGAGGCGGCGGCCACGGAAGCGGCGCGCGCGAGGTGTCGCGGGCGGCGCGGCGCGCAGGCGGACCGGCAAGACGTCGCGGACGGCGAGCTGATTTGCTGGAGAGGCGGTATTTCCCTGCCGCGGGACGGTCCGTCGCCGCGCGGCGACGGACACTTCAAGCAAAAAGGCAAGCGCTTTTCGTTAAAGGAGTGGCTGCCCGAGAGCGTCAAACCAGGCGACGGACCTCGTCTTCAGCGCCTATTTCACCGCGTTCTCCATCTCCAAGGCCGCGGCCCGCCATGATTCCCGGCGACTTCGACGACGCTGCGCTCTTGGAGCACGACATCGACGTCGACGGGCAAGATGATCCACTGCGCGCGCATCGCGTCGCGCTCGAAGAGGCCGCGCAG
>NW_008706206.1:0-1368 GCF_000186865.1 Aureococcus anophagefferens
GAGGCGCGCGGGCGTCGCGACGACCTTGCCCACGAGGGCCCGCCAGTCCGGCGGCGCCGCGCGCCAGAAGGGCCGTGCCGCGGGGAAGTCGTTCGGCCGCGACGGCGCGGCGAAGACGCGCCGCTCCCGCGCGTAGCGCAGGAGCGCGGCGACGCCGCAGGCGCCCCCGGCGTCGCCGCGGTCCATGAAGAGCGCGCCGACGTCGTCGACGAACGCGCGCATCGCGTCGCCGAAGAGGAGGCGCCACCTGCGCGCGAATCGACCGTCGGGGCCGAACTTTGAAATCCTCGAGCTCGGTCACATCGACGTCGATTCGGCTGATGTTTGGACGGATCACATGGCTCTCATCGAGCTCTCGAAGCACGGCCGAAGAGCGTGTGTCGAACCATTCGACT
This sequence comes from Aureococcus anophagefferens, assembly GCF_000186865.1. NCBI lineage: Eukaryota > Pelagophyceae > Pelagomonadales > Pelagomonadaceae > Aureococcus > Aureococcus anophagefferens. The sequence continues at coordinate 396 of NW_008706206.1, forward strand.
ACGCGCGCGTTGAAGTCGGGTCGAATATTTGCACACAGGCCGCCACGCGGCCCAGTAGTGCTCGCCGTAGTCCGCCAGCAGCCGCTCGCCCGGCTTCACGTCGCGCGTCGCGAGGATGCGCACGCCCCAGTCCGTCTTCGGGTCGCCGTCGACGGACTCGACGTACTTGACGTTCTGGCGCTTCTTCCGCGCGTACCACTGCGCGCGGTCGGGCCTGGGCAGGAAAAGAGTGATTCAAGTTCGATTCAACCTGAGTGTTCGGCGCGCGCGCGTTCCGGAAAAAGCATCCACGCTTCGAGACCGTTCCGAGAGATGATCGCTCGTCCAAAAATCAGCCGAAACGAGTGGAAAACGGCCGAGAGAGGAGCCTTTGAAGTTGGGAATTTCGCACTCTTTTCCTGCCCTGGGTCGGGCCCGCAGAAGTCGTTGATGAAGGGCGCCGGGTTGTCGAGGCGCAGCGTCGGCCAGATCTCGACCTGGGGCCGGCTCAGCCCGTCGTCGTCCTCGGACTGGCGGAACGCGTAGGTGAACGTCGCCCAGCGGACGTCGTCGAGCGGGCGCGGCGCGGCCGCGGCGTCGTCGAGCACGGACGCGTCGTCGCCGACGAGGACGCCCGGGTAGGGCAGCGACTCGCCCTTGGCGATGAAGGCTTTGGCGCGGACCTCGTACTGGCCCCGGAGGCCCGCGTCGCCGTCGTCGCCGACGAGGACGACCTCGCAGCGATTCCGGAAGCCCGCGGCGTCGAGGCCCGGCGCGGCCGCGGGCGACCGCTTCCGCGGCCGGCCCCGCCGCGCGCCGGCCGCGGCGCAGCGCGCGCCGAGGCGCGCCAGCGTCCCGGGCTGGGCGCACTCCCAGACCGCGTGCATGGAGCCGGCGAGCGCCTCGAGGCGGGCGAAGCCCCGGAAGCCGCGCGCGTCGACCTCCGCCTCGCCCAACAGCCGCGCGAGCTCGTCGAAGTCCCGCGCGCGCGCCG
>NW_008706206.1:2399-3620 GCF_000186865.1 Aureococcus anophagefferens
GGCGGGACGAGAGGGCGGCGGTGTGAGTCGAGTGTGCGATATTTTCTTGTCCTTAGAGGTTGGAGGCGCCCTATGGGTACCCGCGGGGGGCTCGAAACCTTCAGGACACACTTTTCCCACGATCTCAGAGCCTGCGCAGCCCCGGCGCCGACGGTGTCGCAACACAGTTTCTCGGGCAGCGTGCGGGCATTCGAGGTCGAGAACTTTTCGTGTCCTGAGATGCTCGAGCCCATCCATAGGTACCAACGAAGGGCTCTGCAGCGCCAGCAGACGGTCCACGACCATCATCATCGCGAACACGTCCAAGAGCTGCCCCAAAACCCCCTTCCTCGCGTGGCGCCAAACCGGACACGGTGCCCTCCAGCGCGCCTCGGTTTCCTTCCACCGGACCCGAACCGCCCGGACGCGTAAGTCTTGTCGCGGGCGCCTTCGCGGGGGAGCGAATACCGCTGCGGTCCGTCTGGGGCCGCGTCGACGACGGCGGCGTCGAAAAGTCCCCGGCCAAAAGTCGTCAACATTGCCCCAAAACGATGGGTTGCAGTACGAGGAGCTCGCGCAACATAATCTCGTTGAGCTGCCACCCCATACTATTTATTACCCCTTGGATGGGCACCTAGCAAATCGTTGCTGCCCCGACGACGACGATGGGCGCCTTCGCGCCGCCCGCGGCCTGGAATAAGCCCAAAGCCAAGCCCCCGGCCGTGGACCCGGCCGTGCGCGAGGCGCCGCTCCGGGCCCTGCTCGCCCTGGGCCTGGAGAAGCTCGCCACGGCCGGGTGCGACGACCGCTGCTACGCGGCGACGACGCCCGGCCGCCCGCTCTGCGTGCTCGTGCCCGGCGGCGGCAGCGGCCCGACGGACGCGGGCCTCTGGTCCACGCTCGACTTCGCCGTCGCGGACCCGGAGGCGGGCGCGGTCTGCCACTACGCGGCGCTCGCACTCGCGCGCGGCTGGTCCGTCTGCGTGGCCCCGCCCGCCTCCGGGTCGGCCGAGGACGCGGACACCATCGACGCCGCCGTGAAGGCGGCGCGGCGCGCCGGCGACGCGCCCGTCGTCGCGGTCGTCGCGCACTCGCTCGGCGGCGCGGCGGCCGCCGCGTGGCTCCGGCGCCGCGACCTGTGTGCAAATCAAATCTTCAACCCGACTTCAATGTGCGCGTATTCGAATGTTTTGACACAAGCACTTCCACCGTGCTTCGAGAACTCGCTGAGAGCAATCGATT
>NW_008706207.1:0-914 GCF_000186865.1 Aureococcus anophagefferens
TGGATCCCGAGTGTTGCTCGTCACTTCTTTTTTTGCCTTATTTTTCCTCTCGAAACTCCTCCAGATTGCCCTCCGACTGCGCTCACACCTTCTCGAACTGCACGACTTGGACGGGCACAACTGCGCTTAGTTACATGGGGAAGGCGCTCCGAGGCCACAGGAACCATCACCGATGATGGCGGGGCGTCGGCGTGCGCATGACCGGGAGCGGCGCCAGGGGCGCCGGCGCGACCTTGAAGGCGCGCGACGCCGTCGGCGAGCCCGGCGGCGACCCGCGCCGGGGCTCCTCGTTCGCGATCGAGACCGCGCGGAAGAGCAGGGACCGGGGCGACGCGTTTTTGGGCGCGCCGGACCGGCGGTCCAGGGCGATGCGCGGGAGGTCCTTCGGCGCCCGGTCGAAGTCGCGGATGGTCTCCGGGGAGTCGCGCGGCTCGAAGCAGTCGTCGGCGCTCTGCACCGACTCGACGGACAGGTCGTCGTCGACGGCCGGCGAGTTCGGCCGCCCGGGGCAGCGCCGGCTCCGCCCCAGGGCGAACATGGACTGGCGCGTGACGCTGTCGGGGCTCGCCTCGCTCCAGCCCTGGACGGGGCCGCAGCCCCCGGCGCCGCGGATGCTGCCCATGCGCGGCGCCTTCCGCGGACTCCGGATCGTCTTCGCGTTTTGGAATGCGGGCGGCGGCGCGAGCATGGAGGGCAGCGCCCCGTGGCGGCTCATACCCGGGCGGAACACGCACACTGTTGCGAGTGCTCTCCTGCGTGTTCGAAGAGCTGCCCAAGGGAGTGGAATGATGGTGGCGGATTTAAACTGCAACAACTCAAATACTTCGGAGATTGACAACTCCGGGAACTGAACGAACGGCTCGCTCCNAAACTTGCTTCAAAGAGCCTACTATGTACAGCTGGGCGCGTTGGTC
>NW_008706207.1:2574-3616 GCF_000186865.1 Aureococcus anophagefferens
TTCTCATGGTAGTTATGTGCGTTACTCTGGGTCGGCTTGCGGCGCTCCGCGCGCGGTCGCGGCGCCGGCGGCTCGCCGCGCGGGGCCTTGGCGCGTGGCGGCGGCGCTGGGAGGCGCTCCACCGCGGCGCGGCGCCGGCGCTCGGCCGCTGGTGGAAGGCGCGCGTCGCCGACGTCGAGGGCCCCGCGGCCGCGGCGGACGTCGCGGCCGATCCGGCGCCTCCGCCACGTCGCGCCGGCTCCGCGCGGCGCGCTCCGCACGTGGCGCGCGGCCGCGGCGGCGTCCGCGGCCGCGGCCGCGGACGGGCGGCGCTCAGGAGCCGCGTCGCCGCCTGGCGGCGGCGCGCGGCCGCCGCGCGGTCGCGGCGCGCGGCCGCGGCCGCGGCCGCGCGGAGCCGGCGCCGCCGGGGCCTTGCGGCCTGGGCCGCGGCCGCGTGCCGCGCGCTCCAGCGGACAGCGGCGCGCCACGTGGTCCGCGTCCAGCGGTCTCGCGCGCTCCGCGGCGCTCGCGCAGCACTCGCCGCGGCGGCCGCGGCCGCGCGGCGCGGCCGCGCGGCCGCGGCAGCGGCCGCGGCGCTCGATGCGCGGCGCGGCGCGCAGCGCGCGGTCGCCGCCTGGCGCGCGCGCGCCGCCGCCGCGGGCGAGCGGCACCGCGCCGCTGCCGCCGTCGATGAGAGCCTCACGACGGCGCGGAGGAGCAGGGGCTGCCCCGACGAGGGCAGGCGTGCGGTTTTGGGGCAGCTCGTGGCAGCCCCGCCCTTCACACAGTCCAGTGCTGACGCCGCGGCGCTGCGCTGCGTCGCGTGGCGGCTTGCGGCCGCACCTGCACATACAGGCCACAAAGGGCGGGACGCAACGCGCCGCGTTTCAGTGCGCGTCCATTGTGCCCTGGCTAGTGTCCGTCTCCGGTCCGTCCCCGGTCCGTCGCCGCCTTCGCAGCCACTCGTTTTAAGTTTTGGCCTTGTACTTTTTCTTGAAGTGTCCGTCCCCAGCGTGGGGACGGACCGTCCCGTGGCAGGGAAATACCGCCTGGGGATCCTCAG
>NW_008706208.1:0-931 GCF_000186865.1 Aureococcus anophagefferens
CGTGGGCGCGCCGACGGGCTCCGCGCGCGCGTTCCGCGCGGCGCTGGACGGCGACGCGCGCCAGGGCGCGCGGCCGCCGAAGCTCGCCGTCGCCCTGCGGCGGCTCGACGTCGCGGCGCTGAGCCTCGGCGACGACGCGCGCGCGCACGAGCGGTTGTACGCGCTCGCGCTCGCGACGTCCGAGGACCGGTTCCCCGCGGCCGCGGACGCGGCGCGGACCAACGTCCAGCTCGGGCGCCTGGCGGCCTGGTGCGTCGCCGCGGCGAACCTGCGGGACCGCCTCGTGTCCGTCGCGCGCGACGCGCCGAGCTCCGGCGACGCGCCGCCCGCGGCCGCGGCGTCGCGGTGCGAGGCCGCGATGCGCGACTGGCTCCGCCTCTGCGCCCGCCCCCCGGCGGAGGCGCCGCCGCCGGCGCCGGCGCGCCGGCGGAGCTCCTTCGGCGCGTCGCCGCGGCGCCGGGCCCGCCAGTCCGCGAGCCAGCCGCCGCCGTCGCCGTCGCTCCTCGCGCTCTTCGCGGCCGAGAAGCGGCCGACGGCGTCGTCGCCCCCGTCGAAGCGCGGCGCGGACTGCGCGGCGACGCTGCGCCGCTTCTACGCGCGCCACAACCCGGCGCTCGCGCCGCGCGCCGCGGCCATCGCGCGCGAGTGGCGCGGCGCGGAGCCGACGCTGTTCGCGCTGCTCCGCTACAAGTACAAGCGCGGCGCCGGCGGCGGCGCGCCGCCGGCCGTCGCCGCCGCCGTCGACGACGCGGAGCGCGCCGTGTCGTCGCGGCCGCCGCGCGCGTCTTCTTCGGCCGCCGTCGGCCGGCGCCGGTCGTCGTCCGCGCGGCCGCCGTCGTCCGCGGCCGCGGCGAGCCGCGAGCGCGGCGCGTCCGCGCGCGAGGTCGCCCTCGCGACGCTCCGGGGCGAGATCGACCGCCTCAAGTCGTCG
>NW_008706208.1:2281-3607 GCF_000186865.1 Aureococcus anophagefferens
CGCCGGATCCGTCCGAGGTCTTCCTGGCCATGGACGTTTCGTTTCCGTGGCACCAACCGCGAATTTCGTCCGCGTCTAGGTCCGTGACCTCGAAGTCGCCGCCGACGACATTCAACTTTTCCGTCACGAAACTGGAAAGCGCCGCCATAATGTCGTCGTCGGAAGCGCCCGCGGACGCGGGCGGAGGCGGTGGGACGGCGCTCTGAGGCGGCGCCGGGGGCGCGGACTGGACGCGTCGCTTGTATTCCGGGCTTCGGAGATAGTCGTTTGCGACGGAGAGCGCCGTGCTCAGCGCGCGGAGAACGAGGATATCAATGACGCAGGTTGGAGTAGTCTCGTGCGAGTAGCTCTTTATGGGAATGACGTCCTGGGCCGGGACCCCGAGATCGTCCGCCACTGAGAGAACGGCTTCACGGATCTCGTCGGAGAGAAACAGGGTCTTGAGATCCGCGGCCACTTCCTCCGACCCTTGATCGACCTTGGTCAGCAGCACGAGAGGCGTCAAGCCGCGAGCTCGCGCGTGGTCGCGAAAGTCGCGCGCCTGCGCGGGGAGCAGGTGAGCGCCCCGCCGCGGCGCGCGAAGGTCGGGGGACGCCGGAACGGGCCCGCGCGAGGTAGCTCTCGTTGGACAGCTCCTCGTACGGAACGGCGATCAAAACGACGTGCATGTAGTCCCCGGCGACAGGGCTCGGGCGGAATCCGGGCGATCGGTCGTCGATGTGCCGCTGGTCGAGCTCGAAGCCGTCGGGCAGGTGCCCCCCGAGAACATGATTCAACGCGCCGTGCTTGTAGGTGTCCTCGGTCCAGCCCGCGCTGTCCCAGATAGCGACGGCGGGCGCGAGGTCTTCGAAGTCGTACTTGGTGAAGCGCGTCGTGATGGTGCCAGCGCCCGTCCCGCGCGCCGCGAGGCGGACCATCTCCCCCTCCAGCGCGCTGTAGATGCTGTTGACCAGGCTCGACTTCCCCGCGCCGGGCCCGCCGACTAGCAACACGTTCACCTTCGGGACCGCGGAAGCACGCGGCGCGAACGAGGCAATCGACTGCCGCAACGACAGACGCGTCTCGGGCACCCAGAGCGGTTGCGTTGGTTCCCACGATCGAGGAATGAGGATCTCAGATGACATGCAAGAAAAGGCGCCGCGAGGCTGATGGATGCTGACGACGACGGTCGCATCGTTGCTCGCGTTAATCGGACTCCATAGACCGAGCACTGTCGTTCCTCTGCTAAACTTCACGCTCTTGTTGCTCGACTTCAGGTCGATTTCAACCGTGATGACGTCACCCGTTTGTATTTGTACGGAGGAACGTTCGATGGTATCTTGGCTA
>NW_008706209.1:0-795 GCF_000186865.1 Aureococcus anophagefferens
CGACGGGCGCGGCCGCGCGATCGACCGCCGAGGGGCGCGCGCGCGCGCCTCGCCGTCGCGGCGCGAGGCGACGGCCCGTCCGAGACGGGCCGCGCCGGGGCGCGCGGCGCGTCGCCGGAGCGCGCGCCTCCGGGGCCGGAAGCCGCCCCCGCGCGCGGCGCCCAGGTTCTCCGCGACCATCGAGGTCCGCAAGGAGGGCAGCACGGCGGGCACGTCGGACATCTACTACTACGACGGCGGCGGCCGCCGCTTCCGGAGCCGCGCGGAAGTCGCGCGCGCCCTGGGCCTCGCGCCCCTGAGCGGCGGGCCCGGGCAGCGCACGAAGGCCAAGGACGCCGCGCCCGCCAGGGCGACGGAGGCGTCGCGCCAGCGCGCGCGGCGCCTCGAGGCCAAGCTCGAGAAGGCGCTGGACCGCCACGCGCGGCGTGCGGGCGCGTCCTGCGGCGGCGGCGGCGGCGACGACGCCGCGCTCGACCCGGCCGCCGCGCCGGACCTCGCGGCGCTCGGCCGCGCGGCCGGCGGCGCCGGCGGGGCGCCGGCGGCGGGCGCGGGCGACGTCTCCCACGTCCTCGCGGCCTGGCACTTCCTCGCCACGTTTGCCAACGAGCTCGGCCTCGGGCTCTCCCACGGCGCGGTCTACGACGACGAGATCGCGGGCGACGACGGCGGCGCGGGCGCGGACGCGGCGCGCCGCGCGGCCGCGCGCAAGGACCGCGCCGTCCTCCGCGCGGGGCCGACGGAGCTCGCGCGGCGCGTCCGCCGCGGGGCCCTGCCGTCCGCCGCGCCGCCCGGCGC